>NC_057801.1:156547683-156613440 GCF_018294505.1 Triticum aestivum | reverse complement strand
GGGGGGAGGATTTTCGCGTGGTGGGCGGGGGGAGTTTGGCGCATGGTCGGTTTCTCCAAGTGCAGTACCACGTGTCAGTGAAGAGGCAAGCTGAAGCGTGTTCCGTTTGCCTGAGCCGTGTGCAGGACCGAACATGTGTGGGGTGCAATGCGACCGTGACAGGAGTGCTGTGAGTGTACCGCCTTTTTCCTTTTAAATTAGGTGCTTCGCCCCCTCAAAAAAATGTTGCTTCGCGCGATCCATCGATACTACTACTAGTAATCCGGTAATCCCGACTAAAACGGCGCGGCCGGGTCTTTTCCCGCGCGATATGCTAGGAGGTTGGCTTAGTTGGGTTTTTTAGGACGAGTAATGCTACACCTACGTAATCCCAGTTACGTAATTAACGTAATGTGAAACGTTTGAGCTGTTGATTGTAGATTGGGGGAGGGAGGGGCCCACCACCATGAAAATCAGGGGAGGAGAGAGAGGAAATTTATGTTAACCCTTTCATAGGTTCCCGAAGATGTAGAAAGATGTGAAATGCGTGAATGTGTAGTGGACATACTATTGGAGTGCCTAAGGCCCTTCCTAGCGCTCCAAGGTGTACAGGTGCTAAGGACGCCACATAGGTAAAAAAATGATGTGGCAAAACAATTAAAGAGGAGAGAGAGCATTATGCGAACCTATGTAAAAAGACTGCCAACCAATACATGAGTGAGTTTAATTATTAAACAATTTCATGAGGGAAGCTTAGCTCCCAAAGCTAAGCATCTATGCATTGTGGAGACTAGTTGCTAAGATTTTAAATGCACTTAGCACCACATCTAAGCACTCATGCATTGGAAGAGGCCTAAGATAATTTGTGTATGTATAGACCCTATGTGTTTATTTTACTTTGCATGTTAGATTTGTCTCGGTTCAATAAAAAGCAGAGTTGGTGATGATGGTGTGCCTGTCATCCTACAATATAGGCCGTCCGATCTATATCTAATGGATAGGAAGCAAACTATGACAATTTACCCGCACTCCTCTCCACATTTGCAGATAAGGCTTTCCCTCGTTCATCCTTTTCTCCCACAAGATCTTGATCTTCCGTGCAACGCATGGGCATCTTGCTAGTACTCCTACAATATGTATACTATTGTGAAAGTTCATATACACCGGCCGAGATTAATGCAAACACGGCAGATTTTCATTACATTTCGAACTTTTATAGGACAGAAAAATAAAAGAAACCCGACCCTAAACATATTCTACAGCGGCGACCGACGTCCTCCATCTATGATCTCTATGTACGAGGGCGGGGTTCAAGACCTGTGAAGTGAAGGTGCGGTCTCCGGCGAGGAAGAGTAGAACATGGGATACAGACCAGCCAGTTGGCACACCATGCCCTGTCGCCTCCCATGTCCTACTCATCCTCGGAGGAGTCCCCGACCTCGGCGGTGCCGGACGTTGGATGGCGGCAAGTAGGACGCGTGGCTGATGTGCTCCCGTCGTCGGCCGCCAGCATGGCCACCGCTTGTGCGGTCGCGTCCGTGTCCGGCTACACCGCTATTGCATCGCGAGAGGCGACTTGAGCGAGGGCGGCGACCTCGAGCTTCATCCCCAAAGACAAGCTCTCTCGCAGAGCGTTCGCACTTGCGGTCATGGCGGATGTGGTGCCAGGTAGGAGGACGATGCGCTATGGTGTGGAGGTTAGTTGGGCGTTGCCGCTTTAAGTAGCGCATTCTGGTGAGGCCAAGCGTTCGGGTGTGTCATTAAGTCGCCGGAGTTGGTTCCTCAGGCATCGAGCCTCTTGACAACGACATATGAACGGACGGCATGAATGTGGGCAGCTGGCGCCGGCTGGGAACGCACCGCGCGACAGCGCGAGGGACGAGGGTTTTGGTGTGCCAGGGTAGTCAGTTGCGGTCGTGGCAATGTTGGAGATGCCCTTTGCTCACATGCGATCCCCGCATGTCATTGAAAAAGCAAGACGACCCGGCATGGTTTCAGGTCCAGAGGATGCAGTTGGCCGCGCTACACCACTCCGCGGACGCGTCACGGCGCCCCGTGCATCCTCGATGAGCCAGGTGTTGGGGTGTGTTTGGATTGTGGCCAAAGTGCACCTTACCAAAATTTTGGTCATGACCCAAAGATTGGTCTTTGTTTGGATGGTTGCCATTTTTTTGGCATGCCAATGAACTCTAGCCAACTCTAGTTCATTTTTCTTGCCAATGTCGGCCAAATCATGGGCAACCAATACCTCAACCAAAATTTTGGTCATGACCCAAAGATTGGTCTTTGTTTGGATGGTTGCCATTTTTTCGCATGCTAGTGAACTCTAGCCAACTCTAGTTCATTTTTCTTGCCAATGTCAGCCAAATCATGGGCAACCAATACCTCAACCAAAATTTTGGCTACCCAATGCTTTAATGGGGCAACCTTGGGCACAAACCAAACATACCGTTGGTCATGCCACAGCACTAACACCACCCTCGGCACACTGAAACCGACCATGTCTAGCGATGATATGAGTGTGTCGCTCACTGCGGTCGTCGTGTCTAGAGGCGATGCTGGAGCTGCGCCCCGTTGTTGGCCCCAACGACCCACATGAACGGTTGTCGGTGGCGAGGAGGTCATGGGCCAGCTCCTCCATTGGACTAGTCTGCACTACTCGTCCCGACGGGTGTGCCCCACATGTCGGTTTCCCTGTTTTCCTGGCCATATTCGAGCGTTAGTGCTCCGCGTTGTGCATTACTCCTTTCACTATGTAGGCCAAGCGAGACAACTTATTGTTTATTTGAGCCGTTCAAGTATAATCATGTGGCGTTTGCTTATTTCTCATTCCTCTCCAACCCTCTTCTCCATCGATCATGTCGCCCTCCAGTTGAGTCCATCCTCTCGCATGCCTCATTTGAACATTCCGTCGAGTATCATTCACATGTACCCACCCTAGTCCTCTTTCAATAGATCTCCGGACCCCGAGATGAAATTGAGAGGGAACGAGTGGGGGCACGTGATACCCAAGGCGGATTCAAAATTTTGAACAGGTGATCATAACATCGGCAAATCATATATAAAGGGTATTCAATGTTCGTTTCATTTTTGAACGTACAATATACTCCCTCCTATCCTTTCTAGTTTACATATAGGTTTTATGTGTAGTCAAAGTATCTCTACTTTGATCAAGAAGGTATCAACATTCAACAACGCCCAATCAATATTGTTAGATTCGTACGTACTCCTAGATTTGTACTCGAGATGGTTTCCAATTTGACTATTGACAAGATTAATAGTACATGAAATGTATAATGTGAAAATTATATCATTGGAAACTCCTTTCACATACGAATTTGACCGTATGCTTTGTGTAAGTTGCATGTCATATATTATTACTCTAACATTTGGTCAAAGTTAGCCTCAAAAAACGCATTAGGCCCTGTATAGTAAATGGAAGGAGGGAGTAGTAGTGGAAGTGGATCCTCTGACGTAAGTATCCCTGCCTTACCCTCCCTTTCGGTCACTTACTGGTGGACCCCATGCTTGCTAGGCCCCGCATGTCACTTACTCAACGGGTTCGGCCATGTCAGGGGATCCTCATCCATAGTATACTCCCTCTGTTTTTATTTACTCCGCATAAAACGGAGGGAGTGGTATTACAATAAATGACATGGGCGGGGGAGGGGGAGGGACGTCGGTTTTCTCTCAACTACGGTCCCACAAGCGAGCGAAAATGCAAGACAAAGTGCGTTCCATTCGGTGAGCGACGTGGAGGGTCCAGCATGCCGGGTTGCAACGCGAACGCGACAAGAGCGATGTACAGTCAAAACCGATTGACCGCTCATCATCGGAACCACTATTCACACTAGAACCTTCGCTGCTCGGCCTATGCCAGCCACTGCCCTAAAACCACACCAAATCTCCAGCCCATTCCCCCACCTTTCGATCCCCTAGACCGCATCAAGCATCCCCTAGTTCGCCGGAAAGCCATGGTGCGCCGCAAGATCACTTACTACAAGATGCTGACGCCGGAGCGCTGCGCAGAAATCGTGGCGGCGGTCGGTGCCATAGACCTCCGTTCCCAAGCTCGCTTTGCGACGGGTCAATCCCCGAGTTCTCTGGAGCCAAGCTACGAGGAGGAGGAAGCCGATCCAATGTTCATGGCGGAGGTTGCGGGGCAGAAGGCCCCTGATGGGTATGAGACGATGGATGTCGACATGACGCCGTGCGTCTGAGTCCCCCATGGTGCAGGCGGACCAGCGGTTCAACATGGCGATACTAAAGGAGGACCGGGAGGCAGAGGCTCAACTCGACGCGGAGCACGCGCATGCCGCTGCCATCGAGGCTCTCCTATAGGCGGAACCGGATGTCGTGCATGTGAACCAGGCGACGGGATCAACTTGAGGCGGAGAGCGTGGATGCCGCTGCCATCGAGGCCCTCCTGCAGGCGGAACCGGACGTCCTGGACTTGAACCGGGCGGCAGAGGCTCGACTCGATGCAGAGCGCGCGGATGCCGCTCTCATCGACGCCCTCCTGCAGGCGGAATCTGGACTTGAACCGGGCGGCGGAGGCTCGACTCGACGCGGAGCGCGCGGATGCCGCTGCCATCGAGGCCCTCCTGCAGGCAGAACCGGACATCCTCGACTTGAACCGGGTTGTGCTCTCGTCCATGCAGAGCACCCACATGCTACGCTTGAACGAGTAGCTGGAGGCCGAGGAAAACCACGGTGCAGAGACACACATCGGCAGCTACGGCTGGTTCACGCCGGCAGCCAAAGACGACGAGGCTGTCTCTTTCCGCGAGCAGTGATAGTTTTTCTTTATGTTGTTGTTTTTATGGATCTTTTGCTGTGTAAAAACATATATTTGTTATGCAAGTCGCCTGACTTGGGTCAGTCTACCATTTCAGGTGGTTGGATGAATATCGTACGTCTCCTAACCCTTCTTTCCTTCTTCCTCACCTCTTCTTCTTCCCCAACAGACCACGGCACAGGCCGTACGGATACTCCCCAACATGCGGTTGGATAAACATACTCTATGAATGAAAATTATGTGTCAGCGATAGGATGGCTGAGTTTGGTTTGTTCACATGCGACAGCACGTGTCAGTGAGGGTGCGTTCCCTTGGTTGGGTTTGCGGCGTGCAGGAGCGACTGTGTGAGGATGCGGTGCAACCGCGGCGTGCAGGAGCGACCGTGTGAGGGTGCGGTGCGACCGCGACAGCCGTGCGCAAGTGTACCTCCTTTTCATTTTGAAAACTTTAGGCAAGCTTGGCAAAAACGTGTGGTGAAGTTTGGCAATGCAAGGCCTAGACCCAAACAGGATAAGTACGTACGTACTAGGAGTACTAGTGTTAAAAAAGAAAGGCGGGGTTTTCCTTCGCGGGATTTAATCGATACAAATCCTTGTTTCACGTGTCAATTAATGCGTATTTTTTTCTCCAAAGACCAAAGAGCTAACCATCTCACTCCTCGTCGCTTGATTAATGCAGCGCCATGGAAACCAACCTTCTCACTTCCGCATGCATGCAGGGGATATTAATGTCCTTGGTTGCTAACCCCATCAATTTTGCCTCGATTAGTGTTAGTGGCCCTTTGCAAATTGTAATTTTGATATATTGGCCTTGTGTACAAAAAAATGGAGGTAGTAACTATATTTGACTTCCTTCCGCATTGCGGTGACGTCGACGATATCTTTTTCTTTTTTGTGGTTTGGCGAAGTGCGTTCGACGGAGAACACCATTGAGGGAGACCACGGTAAGTCGTTCGCAAGTGCCGCCTGCAAGCCGAGACAACCGCCTTATTTGCATCCAGGAAGTCCGTTGAACCAAAGGACTAGTACTACTAGGAGTACTAGTGCGGTGAGATGGTTTATCGAAGAAGATGATGGAGAAGCGGAGTCAGCGAAGAGTGAAATGATGGTTGCTTCATCCGTGCTTTTGTGATTTGACGCCTCACTGCTTTGTGATTTGTGATAGAAGGGACAGGGGAGTAGACTCTGTGCTCTATATTGTACTACATGCGTCCAAGCATGGGAGAAAGAGGAGAGATGTTGCATTTTTCTATCCTTCAATCAATCAATCAATCAGGGAGCTTCGGCTCCATCTTTTTGGCTTTGGCAACACTGTCCACAATGGTTCCCATGATGCCAAAAGCTATTTTCACATTTGGCTACACATTGTGGATGCCCTTAACCATACCACTTGGTTTTGCTCCTATGTGCTATCTATACAAATCTCAATTATATTGATCTATAAAATTATAGAATCAAGATTAGTAAAAACGAGGTGATTTTGTCGCGCGGATGGCGGGGGAGGTTTCTTATTTTCGGAGGACGTTGTCCTGGCGGTTTGCTAACATGCGGTCACAAGTGTCAGTGATTTACCAAGCCGATCCGCGTCCCACATGAGCCAGAACAACAGCAGAAGCAACACGTGGTTAAGTTGAAGAAGATGAGGGAGAAGCGGATTCAGCAACGAGTGAAATGATGGTTGCTTCGTCCCTCCAACTTCTTTTTTAGCATTATTACTTCGTCCCTCCAACTTAACTGCATCAAAGGTGCAACTTTGTGATTTGATGGCTCATTGCTCATTACTACCGGCGCCATGACTGGGGTGCTTCACCCCGGCTGCTCTGCACTGTATTCCGGTATGGCACGTGGACCCGGTAGCTTGATGCCCCACATGTCGGCAAAAGGGACTAGAAGATTTATGAAAGCGAGCGCTCCACTCTTTCGACAGAGGAGTACATGACATGTGTCCCAGTGAACTGTCACTTGTACTGTATATAGTACTATAGTTTTGCTGTTTCACACGATCCATCAATACAAACCCGATTAAATAGGAAAGGGCGGGATTTTTCCCGCGCGGTTAGATGATACTGGCCATACATTTCAAAGGCAATTTTAATGTATGCAAACTGAATAATTATAAGTAACAATATGATATATAGTAAAACTAAAAACACATATGATTTATTGTGTTAGAGTGTAGTAGTAGTGTTGTAACATGCGAGAACATGTAGAGATGTAGTTTTGGAGGGCATATAGAGAGAAAAGTGTAATACGGTCACCGAACTTCAGAATAAGATGATTACGGTCACTATATACGTTTTGCGGTGATTATACGGTCACTTGCTCATGGTTCAACATCGGATTGCACTCTGTTGACCAGCCAAATAGTCTGTGTGGCGCCATGTTGACTAGTTAAATTGACCACGTTCCTTGTGGGTCCCACTTGTCAGTTCGCATAGGGAAAAGGTCAGATAAACACAAATTTATGCAGGCGCGACAAGGCTCCAACCCGTGCGCGGGAATCACCTGGTTGTGTATGTGTCTGTTAGGGCCTGATGTGTGCGCATGCACGTGTAGGTTGAGCACTTGAGTGCGAGAGTGTGTGTTGGTCGTGTGGTGTACTGGTGTGTGCATGCATGCGTGCGTGTGTGTGTGAGAGAGTGTTGCGTGCGTGCGTGGCTGCGTGTGTATGTGCGAGTGTTGCGTGCGTGTGTGAGTGCATGTGTTTGTGTGAGTGTTGCGTGGATGCAGTTCGTGTGCATGCGTGCGTGTGTGTATAATCACCACACCAGCTCCTGTGTGTTAAAACAGATGGCTCATCATACCAATACAAGGCCACCTTGTCCGTTGTGCCCGCGGTCATGACTTCGAACCACCGTCCAAATATATTTTTGTCGTTTGTTTTCATTCTTACTAGCAAGATGCCCGTGCGTTGCACGTAACATCAAGATGCATTTGTATGACTTCTTTATCTTGTGAGAGAAAAGGATGAACGAGGGAAGGCCTTATTTGCAAATGTGGAGAGGTGTGTGGGTACCTTTTTGCAAAATTGCCATCGTTTCTTTCCTATCCGTCAGATATAAATCGGACGGCCTATATTGCAGGATGGCAGGCACACCATCATCACCAACTCTGTTTTTTATAAGAGTGTATATAATTTTATGTATTTTATAAGAGTGAAGATGTAGAGTAGATACAAGTCGACAGGTGGGCACGATGGTAGTGAGATAATGTGATGCAACACTAGAGGTGCCCCGTGGAGCGTTTAACTCGTCAACTAGTCATGTCATGAGCAAATACAGAGTTGTACGGTGAGCCCGTGACTGTATAATAACCACTAAACATAAATGGTGACCATAATGAGTGGATTCTGAAGTCCAATATACGTATCATGCTTTCGCTTCAAATACAATGATCGTCATTGCATATATCGCGAGAGAAAGATGAAACATGTGTGAATTTTCTGGGGGCTTACTTTTAGAGGACCTGGAGATTGTTTTGTGTGCATACGTGAAAGGGGGGTATGCGATGGAGAGAGAGATGCTCTTCGTTTCTCTTTATTATGACTAACTTTGTATATAGTATAAAAATATACAAATTCACAGTGTGGAATAAATATCATTGTGGGCACCATGCAATGCAAATTAGCGTTCATACTCCTCCATATAACTTTATAATGTTGTATATATGTAGAAACTCTAAAATAATTTTTTGGCCACACTTCATTCAAAAGGAATGTTGTATGCGAAATAAACGTGAAGAGAGGGCTTTTTAGATCAATGGGGTACGTGATGTAACATGTGTGAATGTGTAGTTGGTGCATTTGGCGGGGCCTAGAGAGGTATGTGTGTGTATTATGTATTCGAGAGAGGCATGGATAGAGGGGCCGATGGGGGGCGTGGGAGAGATAGCACGAGAAATGAGAGTGGTCTAGAGAGAGAGACGAATATGACGTCACGACGAGAAATTCCATTCCCTTGAGTGTGTATATGCAAGGGGGGAGGGAATAGAGGCACCAGGAGAAATTTTCTGTGTGTGTGGTGTTTGTGTTGGTATGTGTGGGTGTGAGAAGATAATGAGACGTGGGGGCAGAGGGTGTGTCACCGTGTGAGGTCCGGTGGGTCGAGGTGAGGCCCTTCGTTCGGTTTCGTCCTGCACCACATTGGTCGGCCCGTGACGCATTTAGGAAGACCCATGGATGACTAGTCGTACAAGACAAAGATATCAGAATTGTGAAGGACTCTGTGTCCACTGACAAAGCCGGCTAGGATTTGTAACCCTAGGTTCTCAGACTAAGGTAACCCCTTTATCTCTGATATTACTATTCATCCAACCTAACTTTAAGCGGCATCCTACAGAATGCTCTGCTAGAATCATACTCGTCAATTAGGAAGAGAGGTGTGAGACCATGCGTGAGAGACAGGCCTAAAGATAATGTGCGTACATGAGACACATAGGCAGGTCCATGTATATAGAAAGGGTCGATGGGAATTGTGTGTGTGTATGTTTGCGAGAGGAAGAGTGCTTGTGATAAAGATTAGTGAAAATAGTTGTAAATGGTTATGAGAGGGAGGGAGGGTTATATCTATAGCATGTGTGCGAGAAAGACACCTCGGGAGAGAGTGTGTGAGCATGTGTGAGAGACCACCGATGGAGAGTGAAACTACACGTAAAAGACTGTTGTACACATTGATTAAAGATATAAATTGTATCCAAATATTAGGATGGGATCATGGTATTTGCAATTCGCGTAAGGAGCGGTCATTGATCCATCAGACATCTAGATTCTATCGAATTTGAGCATGTCTATGTTATCATTCGACACAATTGATCCACACAGTTAGTGTTTTGAACTCCAGACAATGCATCGCTTTAGCAATCGAATATAAACGTGAGTATAGTTCATGTTGTGTGTGTAAAGCACATTATACATACGAAAGTTACACAATGAACATTATAAATAGCTACCTATGAACTAGCATACATTTGAATTCAACTTAAGGTGGTCTAAAAAAATCGAATTCAACATGAAGTCCATTCAATTATTTGAATTTGATATCATGGCATTTGTAAACCATACCTAAATTATGGGGGCACCAATATTTTCTCTTATTTTGTACATAATAGCATATGTAGTCGTGTACAAAATAGATTCAAATTTAGCTCCTCCATTCCAAAATAATCGTAGTTATAGGATTTTCAAGTGTCAAAATTTCAAAAAGAAGCGGATAATTTAATGAGGTTTTCAAACATACAAGGTCAAATATAACATTGTCTATTTAGGTCAATCCTCATAGTTCAAGAGTACTCTAAACGTGAATGCTTGTGTTTCAAAATTTCGAACGAAGCGCCAAAAGAGCCTCTACTCGCCCGAAACCGCGTGAGACCAATGTTTGGTAGTACAAGGAAATTACTTATCTAATAACTCTGACCCGTGAAACCTACCGGCCCGACGTCCAAAGGTCTGAACTGGGGTAGGTTTGTAGCTTCATCTAGATGCCACACAACCGCCTCCAAAAAACATTCATACACAATGGCCGCCTAAGCATACATGCGTGCGGCCGAAATCGCTCCCGCCCACTATTTGGGACACCTGGGATTACCATCCTACCCCCGACCCGCAGTAGGTCCGAAATTTAAGAGGGGGGCAAAGTTTGTACTTTCCCCAAATTTCAAACAAGCGCGTCCCATCTTCTGTTCAAAAAAGCCAAAAACAAGCGCGTCCCAGACCGAAACATGGTTCCCCCCACCCGTATGATTCCCCATTCGTACTCCGTGGGCGCCAAAACTACCTATCCACCAGCCGCAAAACCCCGGCGTCCTCTGTCCGCCACCTCATCCCACCCATCAACCGCCGCCCTCCTCCATCATGCCGGAGCCGATACCCCGACGTCGTCGTCCACCGCAACCTCAACCGCAACGCCCTCCACGGCTAGTTGTTGAAGCCGAGCCCGCGCCATCCGTACTCGAGCCAGTTCAACCACGCCATCCTGTGCCTCACCGCTGCCGCTCCAACTTCGCCGCCCTCCACCGCACCGGAGTTGTTCCTGCTACGCCGTCCTTCGCCGCCTCGGATCTGCTTCCCCTCCGCCGACATACGGCCACGGCAACACAGTCAACAATTTGGCCATGGGTTCGTCCAAGCCTGCACCCTCTAGAACATCGGTTTCCCCGGTAAAGAGAAGAAGATCGTTGCGACATGTGGAGGTGACCACACCGGCAACCGAAAAAGGTACTCCTCTTCCCTTATTCATGCAAATCTTACGTCTCTGCTTGCACGGTATTCATCCCACAGAAGACACTAGTTGACCGCTTCTTCTTGATACTAGATGTTCCTAGTAACTCGCGATGCACAAGGTTTCTCCTCATATAATATTTCACCTTAGCTAGAGGTCTGTTACCCCCCTGAATTTCAATTTCTGGCGAGTTGATTCCTAATTAATGGAAGCAGTCCCCAGCGTAACAGGCGCTAGTACGCCTATTACGCCGGGGAAGCAGCGCCTTGGTGTTTATCTTAGGTACGTGTGCGGCCTAGATCTATTGGCGCCCGATCTGGAGGTCGGCCGGGATTAAAGGGATGGCCTGGGGGCGCTGCCAAGCACGGCGGTGGTGTGAGGTCGATGGTAGGGCGGGGCGGCGGAGGCAGGGCTCTGGGCCGGTGGTCGCTGGCGGTTCGAGAAAGATCGTCAACAGTGACTGGCGGGAGGTAGACGAAGGCCATCTGTCCGTTCCTTATAGATCGGACAGTTCATTAAAAAATCGACTGACCTATTTATTTTCAGTCGACTGTTATCTTAGATATGACCACATGTGGTGGTGTGCTAGAGGAGTACCTGCATTTCCTGTGCTCATATATTACAAAATCATATGGAGTAGAATCTAATTTTGTTTGTCATGCAATGTTGTAGAGCTATCATATATCTCCTGTCATTTATTTTTCAGCCACCTACTTTCAGCTACTTTTATAGTGCACTAGTTCTGCACACACTTCACCCATACTCTCACTATTGTGTTTTTATGCAAGGGTATTTCAGAGTCTGCCGAAAGAGAAGCAGCAAAGAAAAGAGAGAAGTCATGCCAGCTTTCTTCGCGGGTATGCACGACATGTTATAGTGCTATAAAGGGTGCAGTGTCAGCAGATGGAGACGGTAAATGTAGCTCTGGAGTTGATGACCTCGCTCGCAATGAACCACCATCCCAGGTGCTTGCTTTAACTTTGCGGTGTCATATGTGGTTTCATATTCCATATGGTGTCTATCTTGTATTCGAAAGGCCGAAGTCGGTCTGATAAGGAAAGATATTTTTTTACATGAACCACCATCCCATGAGCACCAGAAGACAAATAGCTAGTCAGGGCACTGGCCGAGCCAGTGACAAGCCCAGAAGATAGGCATCACCTGGAAGCCAACTAAAAAGCTGCGATAGTGGCGAAGCAGCCCGCCTCCCACCAGGCTCTCAGGTCCTAGATGATCATGCTCACCACTCCAGCCGGATGTCTAGCTTGTATTGCTTCCAATTTGGTTAAATTGCATCTGCTTAGCTTACACATTATACCTTTGAATATGACATTCCTTTCTGTTTTTGGTACATACTAGTACATCTGTGTATTGACCATGTTCTTACATCAAACTAATGTTCTTGTGTATCCCTCATCAATCACTTATGACGAGGCAGGCAGGCAAGGGGAATACTCCTCATTTAAAGAATGCAGCGTCAGCCTCCCGACATGATTCTCAAGAAACAGAAATGCTAGATGAAGATAGTGAATGTAGCTCTGTAGTTGATTACAACATTTCCCCTACACTAGCATCGCAGGTGCTTACTCTAACTTGGCAGCATAATATGTGGTTGCATGTTGCATATGGTGTCTAGATTGTAATTCTTCCAATCTGGTTAAACTGCATGTGCTAGTCTGCTTAGCTTATACATTATACCTGTTAATGTGACATGCCTTCCTGTATTTAGTACATAGTACATCTCACTATTAAGCATGTCCTTACATAAAACTATTGTTTTTTTGTATCCCGCATCAATCAATATGACGAGACACCTTTAGTATATGCAGTGGGATATTAGTTGCATCTTTCATATGATTTATAGCATGCGCTGCTTCTAATTTGTTGAAATTCCATTTATGATGGGACGCTTTTAACTTGGCAGAGTCATATTGGTTGCATCTTTCATGTGGTGTCTAGCTTGCATTGCTTCTTATTTGCTGGAATGGTTTCTGCTTAGTTTACACAAACAGTTGTGAACATGCCATACCGTCCTGTTTTTCGTACATACTCCATCCTGGTATCATGTGTTTGCCTTACATCAAAGTATTGATTGTCAGTATCATGCATGAATTAGTTCTGAAGAGAGAATTTAATTGCTTTTTCTTGTCGGTTTTACTTGACAATTCAAAATCAATAAAGCGGAAGGAAGTTAGAAAGGCAGCGGATAAAGGTGCTCCTTCCGAACGTAGGGCCTCTAGAGTTTCTACTCCTCCACACCCCCAAGATGATTTCCAAGACAACACATGCATAGACACTCAACAAAGTTGTGTTTATGATGAGCACGTCTCCCCTATTGCAGCATCACCGGTGCTCCCTCTAACTTGGCACTGTTATATGTGGTTGCATGTTATGTGTGATGTCTAGCTTGTATTGCTTCTAATTTTGTTGAATTCCATCTGCTTACTTTACACATTATACTTGAATAAGACACATGTTCCTATTTCTAGAACATACAATATATGTCTATCACACCATGTTCTTACATCAAATTACTATTGTTGTGTAACCTGCAACAATCACTTATCATAAGACACATTTGACTTCGGAGTGTGATATAGGTTACATCTCACATTCTTTTCTAGCTTGTACTACTAATTTGTTGAAATGGCACTTATGACGAGACAGTTTTAACTTGGTAGAGTGATATTCGTTGCATCTTTCATATGGTGTCTAGATTTCATTGCTTCTAATTTGTTGAAATGTCTTCTCCTTAGTTTACACATCATAAGCTGTGAATATGCAATGCTGTGAATATGCAATGGCACTAATGACGAGAGACCTCTAACATGGTAGTGTGATGTTGTTTGCATCTTGCATATGATTTATTTCTTGTACTGCTTCACATTTGTTTAAACGCCATTTATGATGAGACATTGTTAACTTGGCAGAGCGATTTGTAGCATCTTTCATATGGTGTCTACCTTCCATTGCATTGCTTCTAATTTGGTGAAATGTCTTCTTCTTAGTTTACACATCATAGTTCTGGTTATCTCTTCCGTCCTATTTTTCATACATATTACATCCTCCTGTCATGTGGTTGTCTAACATCAAAGTTCAGTTCGTCTGCATCACGCATCAATTTGTTCTGAAGAACTAAATTGTTTTTCGTTTTTCTTGTCGGCTTGACTTAACATGTCACAGAGAAAGAGGAAGAAACACAGAATGGCAGGGAATGAGAAGCAGATGAATCCTGCAGATTCTGCTGGTACTGATGGTGCAATAGAAGGTCAACGTCTAACGGAAAATTCTACAAACATGGCATCCCATGCTACACGAGCTACAAAAAAAGCCAAACAGAAACAAATAACTGCCACCAAACAAGCAGAGACAACCCTAGTTCTTGCAACACCTACCACAGTACTACCAGCTGCACAACTTACCCGTGCGTCAACTGAGCTAGCAGCATGTTCCCAAGCTCCCTTGCCACCTGACACTACTTCCCAAGCACTCTTGACACAAGACGAGTTGGCAATATCAGATGAACCTTGTGAGCTTCAACAGCAAGAAGGTAGTTGCTGGAATCAATTTACAATTGCATGCTTCTTTATATGTAGTCTCACAGTTTGATGTACACTAACACTTCCTATGTTCATTGTTGGACTAGCACCTACGCGCAAGAGGAAAAAAACATCAGGGATATTGCTCGATAGGTTAACTAAATCTAGAGGAGGAAGAATGGGGATCTGTTTTGAGGCAGGTTTAAAAAGGCCACGTGATGCTACAGAGTCAGCCGAGTTAGTATCAGAGGTAGCGGTTGCCGTTAGGTGTCATGTACGTATCCTCCCAACATGGATTCAGTACAGGAATGACAAAGACGAAACCCAGTTCAACACTTTCCTCGACCATTTATCTGTAAGTATGGTTATGTATGGAAACTAGTAATATCGTCTTGCTCTATCACATACTTTCTAGGTTGCTGATAATGAGACTCCCATAATTTTCAACAGATGAGGTTCAAGTTGGATAGCCAAGATGATGCAACCAGACAAGCTTGCACCCATGTTTTCAAGTCTGCTCTGCGACAATATAGGTATAACTTGAGGAAAACTCACTTGAAGGCAAGGCTAACAGTGAACTTTCCCAAACATCTCTAGTGGAAAATATATCGGATGAAGACTGGAGGGGCCTTGTTAAACACTGGTCTGATCCGAAGTATCAGGTACATTATATATATGTGATTAGATCACATGTTGAAGTCCTATTTACGCATGTGCCACACAAATCTATCTTCTTCTAGGTGAACTGTTCAAAGAACAAGGCCAACCGTACGAAAGTGAAATTCCAACAGACGATAGGATCTCGTAGCTATATTGCACACTGCGAGGCTCATGTAATTAGCTGTTGTTTCACTCTTTTTGTTGTACCATATTATCAGATCTATATTGACTTGTTCGAAATGCATAGGAAAGCCCGCAAGGACCAAAAAGTACCTGAACCAAATGTTGTGGAAATCTTCAAGGACTGTCACACCAGCAAGAAGAAGGGCATGACTACAGCAGTCAAAGCCGCTGTTGTAAGTCCTTAATCCTCATGCCTTTTAACTACTACTTACTCTGACTTGTGCCTTGAACTGCATGGTTTGCAGCCAATGTCTATTACTCTTTTCAATTTTATACACAATTGTCTTAGCGTATCATTGCACCTTACAAGGTTTAAAAGAGAGGAGTGATGTTCCTTTGATCTTGATCCGTAATCTAGTTCCATGTTGGACTTGCCCACACAACATTACAATTGCCTGTTTGTCTATTCTTAGTTGTTTTGTGATATGAATGATGTCATACTATGCTTAACGTATTATAAACTTCGTCTCTTTATCCTTAGCCCTCAATACAATGTGAAGAAATAGACAATACATTAGCGATGGTACATGGTCATATGTTTGGAACCTGGTTTTATTATGTACTTTGCAATAAAATACAACTGATATTTTACATGGGTTCACCAGAATAAGTTCTGTATATAGACCAAAGCTATTTTGTTTGGTTTTGCTGCCTCCTTAATATCTTCTGTTCTGGTACTACTAATGTAAAACCTCAACTTTTTAGCGAGCTATGGAAAAAATGGTGGAACTGCCACCTTTTGAAGGTGGCGAGGCAACTATAACCGCAATGTCAGCTCTTGCTGCAATGGGTCAGTACATGTCCACTAACAGTGCCAAAAGCACGTTCCTGCGTAATACTTGGTTGGTTGTTAAGGCAATATTGTCCAAACTGCCTCATGATCAAGATATGCAAGCTTAAAGCAATGTTGTATCTGCGCTCCAGACACAAGTCCATCCCCTAACATAGACCCTTTGTGAAACAAGGACAGACATTGTTCGATGTTGTCAAGATATGCATGGTTTTGAAACCAGACTATCAGACATTTGCTATGTTGTTCAGGAGCCTAGGGGAAATGAAGGCGAGGGTTATGGTGCTCCATCGGACAATACAGCATGAAAACGTAACAGTCAGGTCAAATGAACGGAGCTTCTGAACTTCTGGTGGTTCTGCTAGACTATTAAGTTTTATGCCAACCTTCCTTTTGTTATATAGTTGTAATTTGTTTTGGTGCGATACTAATTTTATTCTTAATGTGCAGCCATCGGCTGAAGAAAATAGCAAGCCATTTTTGTATAGTGTAGGGTGTTCCCTATATTTGCACTGGTGGCGATCTTTGACGTCGAGTGGATGTAATATGTGCAATCGCCTTAATAGCCTAGCATTAGTTTTGGCCTTATTTATTTCCTAGTCTTCTTTTTCCCTGGTTTGCTAGTGGCCACAACTACCATGGGCCATATACGGGCCGTAGGATCCATGGGTCTCCTACGGGCCGTCGATAAATGGGCCTCCAACAGGGCCGTAAAATTGGTGGGCCTCGGGCCATCGGATAAATGGGTCTACATGGGCCATAAACGGGCGTAATTGGTATCGGTCCAGCACGGTAATGGGCCATTAACAGGCCATAGGACAGCAAAGGCTTAATTATGTCACAAGCATAACGGGTCCTTAATGGGCCAGAATATAGGACGGGCTGGAAACGGCGCAATGGGTTAACAGGCCAGAAACGGGCCGACTCTTGCCATGGGCCGAATTTGGCCCATTAGGGTAACAGGCCAGTAACAGGCCGACTCTTGCCATGGGCCGAATTTGGCCCATTAGGGGAACAGGCCAGTAACGGGCCGGAAGTAACCAAGGGCCGAAAAGGAGCCCAAGAACGTATGGGCCGTCAATAGGCCGAAAGCTAACACGGGCTGGAAACGGCCCATGTAAATCACGGGCCGTTAACGGGTACAAAGAAAATTACTGTTCATTATGGGCTAGAGTCACCGTGGGCCTGTAAAGGGCCGAAAGGTACGAAGGCCTCATATGGGCCGAAAGACATCGTGGGTCATACATGGGCCGAAAGTGAAATGGGCTGGTGTTATATTCGACGGCCCACATGACGTTGTTGGGCCAATTTCATTTAGGGCCTAATGGGTCGTGAGTTAACGGGCCGTAAAATGGGCTATTTGCGAAGAGATCGTTAACAGGCTTTTCATGGGCCAGCCCGTTAACTTTTGACCAAGTCAAACGGGCCGGCTTTGTAAGCTAAATGGGCCAGTGGTGGGCCGTGGCACGTGTCCACATATCATAGGCGCCTACCTGACCCACTGACAAGGTGACACGTGTTTCGTCCGGCCAATAAGAATTTTACACGTGGAAATTTCCCATTTGTCGGGGCTGTTAACGGGTTATCGGATCCAAAACCCGACCCGATAGCTTAACGGTGTTCCGTTACGGTGGATGCCACGTGTCGGTCACCCTTGATGAAAGCACTTCTGTGACGCGCGATTTATCGTCATCGAAGTGGACACTTCCGTGATGATAATTTTGGTAATGTCATGGAACACTTCTACGACAGCACATGTATGACTATCTTAATTCTATCATAAAATCATCATGGATGTACATGCATGACAAAAAACGCGACCTATTGTGACAAACACGTATCATCACGGAAGTGTATTTTTTTGTAGTGACTTGTGTTGAGGCCAAGATATTCCATTCCTACCATATGAATCTTGATCTCTAGCCTTCCCCAAGTTGCTTTCCACTCAAATATTCTTTCCACCAAATCTAAATCCTGTGAGAGAGAGTTGAGTGTTGGGGAGACTATTATTTGAAGCACAAGAGCAAGGAGTTCATCATCAACACACCATTTGTTACTTCTTGGAGAGTGGTGTCTCCTAGATTGGCTAGGTGTCACTTGGGAGCCTCCGACAAGATTGTGGAGTTGAACCGAGGAGTTTGTAGGGGCAAGGAGATCGCCTACTTCGTGAAGATCTACCGCTAGTGAGGCAAGTCCTTCGTGGGAGACGACCATGGTGGGATAGACAAGGTTGCTTCTTCATGGACCCTTCTTGGGTGGAGCCCTCCGTGGACTCGCGCAGCCGTTACCCATTGTGGGTTGAAGTCTCCATCAACGTGGATGTACGATAGCACCTCCTATCGGAACCACGACAAAAACATCCGTGTCTCCTATTGAAGGAAATATGCCCTAGAGGCAATAATAAAGTTATTATTTATCTCCTTATATCATGATAAATGTTTATTATTCATGCTAGAATTGTATTAACCGGAAACATAATACATGTGTGAATACATAGACAAACAGAGTGTCACTAGTATGCCTCTACTTGACTAGCTCGTTAATCAAAGATGGTTATGTTTCCTAACCATGGACAAAGAGTTGTTATTTGATTAACGGGATCACATCATTAGGTGAATGATCTGATTGACATGACCCATTCCATTAGCTTAGCACCCGATCGTTTAGTATGTTGCTATTGCTTTCTTCATGAATTATACATGTTCCTATGACTATGAGATTATGCAACTCCCGTTTGCCGGAGGAACACTTTGTGTGCTACCAAACATCACAACGTAACTGGGTGATTATAAAGGTGCTCTACATGTGTCTCCAAAGGTACATGTTGGGTTGGCGTATTTCGAGATTAGGATTTGTCACTCCGATTGTCGGAAAGGTATCTCTGGGCCCTCTCGGTAATGCACATCACATAAAGCCTTGCAAGCATTGCAACTAATGAGTTAGTTGTGAGATGATGTATTACGGAACGAGTAAAGAGACTTGCCGGTAACGAGATTGAACTAGGTATTGAGATACCGACGATCGAATCTCGGGCAAGTAACATACCGATGACAAAGGGAACAACGTATGTTGTTATGCGGTCTGACCGATAAAGATCTTCGTAGAATATGTAGGAGCCAATATGAGCATCCAGTTTCCGCTGTTGGTTATTGACCGGAGACGTGTCTCAGTCATGTCTACATTGTTCTCGAACCCGTAGGGTCCGCACGCTTAAGGTTTCGATGACAGTTATATTATGAGTTTATGAGTTTTGATGTACCAAAGTTAGTTCGGAGTCCCGGATGTGATCACGGACATGACGAGGAGTCTCGAAATGGTCAAGACATAAAGATTGATATATTGGACGGCTATATTTGGACACCGGAAGTGTTCTGGGTGATTTCGGAGAAAACCGGAGAGCCGGAGGGTTACCGGAACCCCCCCGGGAGAAGTAATGGGCCATATGGGCCTTAGTGGAGAGAGAGAGGGGCAGCCAAAGGTGGGCCGCGCGCCTCCTCCCCCCTGGTCCGAATTGGACTAGGAGAGGGGGGGCGGCGCCCCCCTTTCCTTCTCCCTCCCCACTTCTTTCCCCCTCCTTGGCGCGCCATAGAGGCCGGCCGGCCTCCTCCCCTTGATCCTTTATATACGGGGGCAGGGGGCACCCCTTGACACACAAGTTGATCCACGTGATCATATTCTTAGTCGTGTGCGGTGCCCCCTTCCACCATAGTCCTCGATAATATTGTAGCGGTGCTTAGGCGAAGCCCTGCGACGGTAGTACATCAATATCGTCACCACGCCATCGTGCTGACGGAACTCTTCCCCGAAACTTTGTTGGATCGGAGTCCAGGGATCGTCATCGAGCTGAACGTGTGCTAGAACTCGGAGGTGCCGTAGTTTCGGTGCTTGATCGGTCGGGCCGTGAAGACGTACGACTACATCAACCACGTTGTGCTAACGCTTCCGTTGTCGATCTACAAGGGTACGTAGATCACACTCTCCCCTCTCGTTGCTATGCATCACCATGATCTTGCGTGTGCGTAGGAAATTTTTTGAAAATACTATGTTACCCAACAGTGGCATCCGAGCCTAGGTTTTATATGTTGATGTTATATGCATGAGTAGAACACAAGTGAGTTGTGGGTGATATAAGTCATACTACTTACCAGCATGTCATACTTTGGTTCGGCGGTATTGTTGGATGAAGCGGCCCGGACCGACATTACGCGTACGCTTACGCGAGACCGGTTCTCCCGACGTGCTTTGCACAAAGGTGGCTAGCGGGTGACAGTTTCTCCAACTTTAGTTGAACCGAGTGTGGCTACGCCCGGTCCTTGCGAAGGTTAAAACAGCACCAACTTGACAAACTATCGTTGTGGTTTTGATGCGTAGGTAAGATTGGTTCTTGCTTAAGCCCGTAGCAGCCACGTAAAACTTGCAACAACAAAGTAGAGGACGTCTAACTTGTTTTTGCAGGGCATGTTGTGATGTGATATGGTCAAGACATGATGCTAAATTTTATTGTATGAGATGATCATGTTTTGTAACCGAGTTATCGGCAACTGGCAGGAGCCATATGGTTGTCGCTTTATTGTATGCAATGCAATCGCGCTGTAATGCTTTATTTTATCACTAAGCGGTAGCGATAGTCGTGGAAGCATAAGATTGGCGAGACGACAACGATGCTACGATGGAGATCAAGGTGTCGCGCCGGTGATGATGGTGATCATGACGGTGCTTCGAAGATGGAGATCACAAGCACAAGATGATGGTGGCCATATCATATCACTTATATTGATTGCATGTGATGTTTATCTTTTATGCATCTTATCTTGCTTTGATTGACGGTAGCATTATAAGATGATCTCTCACTAATTATCAAGAAGTGTTCTCCCTGAGTATGCACCGTCGTGAAAGTTCTTCGTGCTGAGACACCACGTGATGATCGGGTGTGATAGGCTCTACGTTCAAATACAACGGGTGCAAAACAGTTGTACACGTAGAATACTCAGGTTATACTTGACGAGCCAAGCATATACAGATATGGCCTCGGAACACGGAGACCGAAAGGTCGAGCGTGAATCATATAGTAGATATGATCAACATAGCGATGTTCACCAATGAAACTACTCCATCTCACGTGATGATCGGACATGGTTTAGTTGATTTGGATCATGTAATCACTTAGAGGATTAGAGGGATGTCTATCTAAGTGGGAGTTCTTAAGTAATATGATTAATTGAACTTAAATTTATCATGAACTTAGTCCTGGTAGTATTTTGCAGATCAATAGCTCGCGTTGTTGCTTCCCTGTGTTTATTTTGATATGTTCCTAGAGAAAATTGTGTTGAAAGATGTTAGTAGCAATGATGCGGATTGGATTCGTGATCTGAGGTTTATCCTCATTGCTGCATAGAATAATTATGTCCTTGATGCACCGCTAGGTGACGGACCTATTGCAGGAGCAGATGCGGACGTTATGAACGTTTGGCTAGCTCAATATGATGACTACTTGATAGTTTAGTGCACCATGCTTAATGGCTTAGAATCGGGACTTCAAAGACGTTTTGAACGTCATGGAGCATATGAGATGTTCCAGGAGTTGAAGTTAATATTTCAAGCAAATACCCGAGTTGAGAGATATGAAGTCTCCAACAAGTTCTATAGCTAAAAGATGGAGGAGAATCGCTCAACTAGTGATCATGTGTCCAGATTGTCTGAGTACTACAATCGCTTGAATCAAGTGGGAGTTAGTCTTCCAGATAAGATAGTGATTGACAGAATTCTCTAGTCACCATCACCAAGTTAGTAGAACTTCGTGATGAACTATGATATGCAAGGGATAACGGAAACGATTCCCAAGCTCTTCGTAATGAGGAAATTGACGAAGGTAGAAATCGAGAAAAACATCAAATGTTGATGGTAGACAAGACCACTAGTTTCAAGAAAAGGGCAGAGGGAAGAAGGAGAACTTCAAGAAGAACAGCAAGCAAGTTGCTGCTCAAGTGAAGAAGCCCAAGTCTGGTCCTAAGCCTGAGACTAAGTGTTTCTACTGCAAAGGGACTGGTCACTGGAAGCGGAACTACCCCAAGTGATTGGCAGATAAGAAGGATGGTAAAGTGAACATAAGTATATTTGATATACATGTTATTGATGTGTACTTTACTAGTGTTTATAGCAACCCCTCAGTATTTGATACTAGTTCAGTTTCTAAGATTAGTAACTCGAAAAGGGAGTTGCATAATAAACAGACACTAGTTAAGGGTGAAGTGACGATGTGTGTTGGAAGTGGTTCCAAGATTGATGTGATCATCATCGCACACTCCCTATACTTTCGGGATTAGTGTTGAACCTGAATAAGTGTTATTTGGTTTTTTCGTTGAGCATGAATATGATTTGATCATGTTTATTGTAATACGGTTATTCATTTAAGTAAGAGAATAAATTGTTGTTCTGTTTACATGAAGAAAACCTTATATGGTTACACACCCAATGAAAATAGTTCGTTGGATCTCGATCGTAGTGATACACATAATCATAATGTTGAAACCAAAAGATGCAAAGTTAATAATGATAGTGCAACTTAGTTGTAGCACTGCCGTTTAGGTTATATTGGTGTAAAGCGCATGAAGAAACTCCATGCTGATGGGATTTTGGAATCACTTGATTATGAATCACTTGATGCTTGCGAACCATGCCTCATGGGCAAGATGACTAAGACTCCGTTCTCCGGAGCGAGCAACTGACTTATTGGAAATAATACATACTGATGTATGCGGTCTGATGAGTGTTAAGGCTCACGGCAAGTATCGTTATTTTCTGAACTTCACAGATGATTTGAGCAGATATGGGTATATCTACTTGATGAAACATAAGTCTGAAACATTTGAAAAGTTCAAAGAATTTCAGAGTGAAGTGGAAAATCATCGTGACAAGAAAATAAAGTTTCTACGATCTGATCGCGGAGACAAATATTTGAGTTACGAGTTTGGTCTTCAATTAAAACAATGTGGAATAGTTTCACAAACTCATGCCACATGGAACACCACAGCATAATGGTGTGTCCGAACATCATAACCGTACTTTATTGGATATAGTGCAATCTATGATGTCTCTTACCGATCTACCACTATCGTTTTGGGGTTATGCATTAGAGACAGCTGCATTCACGTTAAAAGGGCACCATCTAAATCTGTTAAGATGACACCGTATGAACTGTGGTTTGGCAAGAAACCAAAGTTGTCGTTTCTCAAAGTTTGGGGTTGCAATGCTTATGTGAAAAAGTTTCATCCTGATAAGCTCAAACCCAAATCGGAAAAGTGTGTCTTCATAGGATACCCAAAAAGTTACTGTTGGGTACACCTTCTATCACAGATCCAAAGGCAAGACATTCGTTGCTAAGAATGGATCCTTTCTAGAGAAGGAGGTTCTCTCGAAAGAAGTGAGTGGGAGGAAAGTAGAACTTGATAAGGTAATTGTACCTTCTCCCTTATTGAAAAGTAGCTCATCACAGAAATCTGTTCCTGTGACTACTACACCAACTAGTGAGGAAGCTAATGATGATGATCATGTAACTTCAGATCAAGTTACTACCGAATCTCGTAGGTAAACCAGAGTGAGATCCGCACCAGAGTGGTACGGTAATCCTGTTCTGGAGGTCATGCTACTTGACCATGACGAACCTACGAACTATGAAGAAGCGATGGTGAGCCCAGATTCTGCAAAATGGCTTGAGGCCATGAAATCTGAGATGGGATCCATGTATGAGAACAAAGTATGGACTTTGGTTGACTTGCCCGATGATCGGCAAGCAATTGAGAATAAATGGATCTTCAAGAGGAAGATGGACGCTGATAGTAGTGTTACTAACTACAAAGCTAGAATTATCGCAGAAGGTTTTTGACAAGTTCAAGGTGTTGACTACGATGAGAGTTTCTCACTCGTATCTATGCTTAAGTCTGTCCGAATCATGTTAGCAATTGCCGCATTTTTTGAAATCTGGCAAATGGATAAACAAAATTGTATTCCTTAATAGATTTATTAAAGAAGAGTTGTATATGATACAACCAGAAGGTTTTGTCAATCCTAAAGGTGCTAACAAAATATGCAAGCTCCAGCGATCCATCTATGGACTGGTGCAAGCATCTCGGAGTTGGAATATACGCTTTGATAAGTTGATCAAAGCATATAGTTTTATACAGACTTGCGATGAAGTCTGTATTTACAAGAAAGTGAGTGGGAGCACTACAACATTTCTGATAAGTATATGTGAATGACATATTGTTGATCGGAAATAATGTAGAATTATTCTGCAAAGCATAAAGGAGTGTTTGAAAGGAATTTTCCAAAGAAAGACCTCGGTGAAGCTGCTGACATATTGAACATCAAGATCTATAGAGATAGATCAAGACGCTTGATAAGTTTTTTTCAATGAGTACATACCTTGACAAGATTTTGAAGTAGTTCAAAATAGAACAGTCAAAGAAAGAGTTCTTGTCTGTGTTACAAGGTGTGAAATTGAGTAAGACTCAAAACCCGACCACGACAGAAGATAGAAAGAGAATGAAAGTCATTCCCTATGCCTCAGCCATAGGTTCTATAAAGTATGCCATGCTATGTACTAGATCTATTGTATACCCTACACTGATTTTGGCAAGGTAGTACAATAGTGATATAGGAGTAGATCACTAGACAACAGTCAAAATTATCCTTAGTGGAATAAGGATATGTTTCTCGATTATGGAGGTGACAAAAAGGTTCGTCGTAAAGGGTTACGTCGATGCAAGTTTTGACACTAATCCAGATGACTCTAAGTCTCAATCTGGATACATATTGAAAGTGGGAGAAATTAGCTAGAGTAGCTCTGTGCAGAGCATTGTTGACATAGAAAATTGCAAAATACATACGGATCTGAATGTGGCAGACCTGTTGACTAAACTTCTCTCACAAGCACAACATGATCACACCTTAGTACTCTTTGGGTGTTAATCGCATAGCGATGTGAACTAGATTACTGAATCTAGTAAACCCTTTGGGTGTTGGTCACATGAAGATGTGAACTAATCACATAAAGATGTGAACTATTAGTGTTAAATCACATGGTGATGTGAACTAGATTATTGACTCTAGTGCAAGTGGGAGACTGAAGGAAATATGCCCTAGAGGCAATAATAAAGTTATTATTTATTTCCTTATATCATGATAAATGTTTATTATTCATGCTAGAATTGTATTAACCGGAAACATAATACATGTGTGAATACATAGACAAACAGAGTGTCACTAGTATGCCTCTACTTGACTAGCTCGTTAATCAAAGATGGTTATGTTTCCTAACCATGGACAAAGAGTTGTTATTTGATTAACGGGATCACATCATTAGGTGAATGATCTGATTGACATGACCCATTCCATTAGCTTAGCACCCGATCGTTTAGTATGTTGCTATTGCTTTCTTCATGAATTATACATGTTCCTATGACTATGAGATTATGCAACTCCCGTTTGCCGGAGGAACACTTTGTGTGCTACCAAACATCACAACGTAACTGGGTGATTATAAAGGTGCTCTACAGGTGTCTCCAAAGGTACATGTTGGGTTGGCGTATTTCGAGATTAGGATTTGTCACTCCGATTGTCGGAAAGGTATCTCTGGGCCCTCTCGGTAATGCACATCACATAAAGCCTTGCAAGCATTGCAACTAATGAGTTAGTTGTGAGATGATGTATTACGGAACGAGTAAAGAGACTTGCCAGTAACGAGATTGAACTAGGTATTGAGATACCGACGATCGAATCTCGGGCAAGTAACATACCGATGATAAAGGGAACAACGTATGTTGTTATGCGGTCTGACCGATAAAGATCTTCGTAGAATATGTAGGAGCCAATATGAGCATCCAGTTTCCGCTATTGGTTATTGACCGGAGACGTGTCTCGGTCATGTCTACATTGTTCTCGAACCCGTAGGGTCCGCACGCTTAAGGTTTCGATGACAGTTATATTATGAGTTTATGAGTTTTGATGTACCAAAGTTAGTTTGGAGTCCCGGATGTGATCACGGACATGACGAGGAGTCTCGAAATGGTCAAGACATAAAGATTGATATATTGGACGGCTATATTCGGACACCGGAAGTGTTTCGGGTGATTTCGGAGAAAACCGAAGAGCTGGAGGGTTACCGGAACCCCCCCGGGAGAAGTAATGGGCCATATGGGTCTTAGTGGAGAGAGAGAGAGGGGCAGCCAAATCCCTCCCCACTTCTTTCCCCCTCCTTGGCGCGCCATAGAGGTCGGCCGGCCTCCTCCCCTTGATCCTTTATATACGGGGGCAGGGGGCACCCCTTGACACACAAGTTGATCCACGTGATCATATTCTTAGTCGTGTGCGGTGTCCCCTTCCACCATAGTCCTCGATAATATTGTAGCGGTGCTTAGGCGAAGCCCTGCGACGGTAGTACATCAATATCGTCACCACGCCATCGTGCTGACGGAACTCTTCCCCGACACTTTGCTGGATCGGAGTCCGGGGATCGTCATCGAGCTGAACGTGTGCTAGAACTCGGAGGTGCCGTAGTTTCGGTGCTTGATCGGTCGGGCCGTGAAGACGTACGACTACATCAACCATGTTGTGCTAACGCTTCCGTTGTCGATCTACAAGGGTACGTAGATCACACTCTCCCCTCTCATTGCTATGCATCACCATGATCTTGCGTGTGCGTAGGAAATTTTTTGAAATACTATGTTACCCAACACCTATTGTATTTGCACTCTCCAAACCCTTCCCTTTACATTCTTGCAAGTTGCATGCTTTACTTTCCTTTGCTCATATACTCTTTGCATGCTTGCTTGAATTGTGTTAAGATTGCTTGTCTTGTCCATAATTGCTAAAATCTGCCAAGAACTAAAATTGGGAAAAGGATAAGTTTTTATTTGGTCAAGTAGTCTAATCACCCCCCCCCCTCTAGACATACTTTTGATCCTACACATGGACATGGATAGAAACTTATGTTGGCTTGAATACATTTATAGGTGTGGGAGGACAAGACTACATTAGAAAATGTTGACAAAAGGGTTGTTGTTGGTGGTCGTGATGTGTGCATGTGTGTGTTGGGGGAGGGGGCGGGGGGATAGCAAGGCTCAGAAATGGTAGGGCAGTGATATTTTTAAACTGGAGTGATTTTGATCTAGGCAAAATTATCTTCTCTCCATTTCTCTTATTTAAAATGACGAAGCATGATGAATGCTCAAAACTTCGTCAAGTACAGTCAACTTTTCGACATTTTCCTATTTAACCTCGAAGTAATCATGTCGAAGATGACTTTTTCTTCATTTGTTCTATAATTTTATTCATTTGGGTGAATAGTGTGAGCATCTTTCTGTACGAAAAATTATAATGTGTTCAATGCATGGTTTCCGAGAAATGTTTAGTTTATTGCAAGGCTAATGCTTTGGTTTCAAAAATGGGGATGACCCGGTTTCGAACCCAGGTCCCCTGGATGGTGGAGAAACGCCTAGGCCAGTAGGCTGCTTTGTCCAGGAGGATTTAAATACAAGCTGGGACGGATCCCGAGGAGTTTCAGAGCAGCTTCTCTCACAGGAGGATACCGATAGGGCACGTGGGGGCATGCAATTGGATGTGCATGGCCTGCCATGCAGGACGGATGTGACCATGTTCTGGGTCACTTTATCGGCAGATTCTATGGAGGTTGGTCAGGCATGTGAGTAGGAGGAAGAGGTTACGAGCACGCCTCCACCCAGCCCCGTGGACGCTGACACGCGCCGACTGGTGGACCAGTTTTGCGCACAGGTGCAAAAACCGTTGGCCCCAATCCTTGCTAGGCCAAGCGATCATGTACCACCCGTATCTACAAGAAGGCCAAGGCAGAAACGGCCGCCTATCTCCAGCCCGCGGCGTAGTGTGTGGCTCGCTAAGGGCCCGGGTAGACGGTCGGGAAGGACCAAGCAGCAGCAGATGCTCATATGCAAGCTTTGCTTGGCGAATGAGGCAGAAGTGATCACGGACGAGGCTATGCAAGCGTATGTTGACTTGTTCTCAAAACCGCTCACGGATGGACATGTGGCTGTGATACTTACCCTGTTCGGTTGGGAGGCACCGATCGATCCTCTGCAGGACGAGGGGATGGAAGGAGAGGCGCAGTAGGAGGGGATGGTGCACGTGGAGGTAGGAATGTGACATGGATACACAACCATACAAGCTTCTAGTGTGGAATGTGCGTGGTCTCAATTCGCCCGCAAGACGGAGTGCGGTCTACCAGGTGGTTGTGGCGGCCGATCCTACCATTGTATGTTTCCAGGAGACAAAAGTGGAGATGATGACACTTGACATTGTAAGGCACTGTCTCGGGAATAAATTTGAGAATTTCTTCTACTTGCCGACTGCGGGGACTAGGGGAGGAATCCTTATTGCTTGGGATGAATCGGTTGTCAGGCTTTCGAACCCGCATTACACCACCAACACGGTAACGACACTTGTATCCCAGCTGAAAGGGAGCCCTTGGTTGATCACGGGGGTATATGGACCCCAATCGGATATGGAGAAGGCAGAGTTCATGCAAGAACTTGTCGACATCAGAGAGCTACATGCTGGCCCATGGATTATTGCGGGTGACTTCAACCTGCTCGTCAACCCACATGACAAAAACAACGACGCGGTGAACAGGCGCATGCTGGCTAAGTTTCGGAGGAAAACGAACTTGCTCGAACTTAAGGAAATGTACCTAAATGGGCGCAGCTACACGTGGTCGAATGAGAGAAGACGACCAACTATGGAGAAAATAGATCACATCTTCACCACTAATTGCTGGGATGATTTGCACCCGGCGGCCCTGCTCACAGCCTTGGGATCGGCGATCTTCGACCATTGTCTCCTACTCTTGGATCTTAAGGCGGATTTCACATATGGGAGACGCTTCCGTTTTGAGCAATTTTGGCCCAAGGCCGATGGGTTCTTTGAGACGGTGGAGGGGGCTTGGAACTCGGTAGCCCCAGATGGGAATGCCTATGTCGTGCTGGACAAGAAACTGCGGGCCACTGCTAAGGCCTTGCAACGGTGGAGAGATAGGTGGATCAAAAACGTGAGGCTGCAAATTGCAATTGCTCTGGAAGTGATTGCCCGGCTCGATACGGCAATGGACAACAAAACACTTTCGGGTGCAGAATTTGAGCTACGTAAGACTCTGAAGAGAAAGCTGTTGGGATTATGCTCGTTGCAGAGATCGATAGCCCACCAGAGATCAAGAATTCTACAGCTGAAGGAAGGGGAGGCCAACACAGTGTATTTCCAACGGCATGCCAGGCATCGCCAGACGAAAAACCTTATCCTGTCCCTTACCTCAGAGGAGCATATATACACAGGGCAGGACAACGTTGCGACTGCAGTGGATGAATACTATGGGAACCTGTTGGGATTAGCCGATGAAAGGAGTAGCACTCTCAACTTGGGTGTGTTGGGGTTGCCGGCGAGAGATTTAGCGCATTTGGATGCCCCCTTTTGCGCACAGGAGGTGGAGAGGGTCATCAAGGCAATGCCCTTGGACAAAGCACCAGGGCCAGATGGGTTCATAGGCCGGTTTTATGCAACTTGTTGGATGATCATCAAGGATGATTTCATGAGAGCACTTGGAGAATTTCATGCGGGCAACATGGTGGGTATGCAGGCAATCAACAAAGCTACGGTCTCCCTGCTGCCAAAGAAAGTAGGAGCGGTGGACATCAAAGATTACAGGCCAGTCAGTCTGAACCATGGCGTAGTGAAGATTTTCGACAAGATTCTTGCTGCCCGATTGGCAGATGATCTCCCATTGCAGGTGGGCAATCATCAAAGCACCTTCGTACGTGGTAAATCCTTGCATGATAATTTCATGCTTGTGCAAGGGACGGCACGCATATTGCACGCTCTAAAAGACCCTACGGTGCTCATCAAACTAGACATTTCTAAAGCTTTTGATTCAGTCCAGTGGCCGTTCTTGCTGGAGGTCTTAACGCACATGGGTTTCGGTACAAAGTGGATATCGTGGATATGCGGTTTGCTAGCGACCTCGTCCACGAAAATTTCGGTCAATGGTATACCCGGAGAAACAATCTTCAACTGTCAGCGGCTAAGACAAGGAAGCCCACTCTCACCCATGCTGTTTATACTTTGCATGGAATCGTTGCAGAGGCTGTTTGCACATGCGACGGAAAGGGATTTGCTGGCCCCCTAGCAAGAGCCGATTTGAAACATCAGATCTCGATGTATGCGGATGATGTGATGATCTTTCTGAAACCCAAGGAAAAGGATATTCTGACCTGCTCGGTGATTCTGGACATGTTCGGCCATGCCCCAGGCCTCAAAGTCAACAGGTAGGAGAGCTCAGCACTGCCTATCAGATGCGCACATGAGGAAATGCAGTTACTGTCAGAGAGGCTAGGATGTACACTCGCCACTTTTCCTTGCCGGTACTTGGGCTTGCCTCTCTCTATCCGTAAGCAAGGCGTTGCGCAGTTTCAGGATTTGGTGGAGCAAATTGCAAAGCGGCTGCCGTTCTAGAAGGTGGCCTCACTACCCAAGAGCAGCAGGATGATCTTAGTTCAGTCAATACTGTCAGCCATTCCGGTACACTCCATGCTTGCTATGGGGCTGCCTGCAAAAACGATCAAGGCACTTGTGAAAATCTGCATAAGCTTCCTATGGTGTGGGAAAGAGGAGGCAGGTGGAGGAAAGTGTGCGGTAGCATGGGACTTGGTTTGGCGGCCGAGATGGGCAGGTGGACTGGGAGTGACCAACCTCAAGTGGATGAATACTGCGCTGCAAGCGAAGTGGCTGTGGCTTCAACGTGCAGATGCCACCAGGCCATGGGCGAAGTTCAAGTTCAACATTCCAGAGGAAGCCAGAGCCCTGTTCTAGGCAGCGGCAAGAGTGGATCTTGGAGATGGCAGGACGGCTCTGTTCTGGGAGGACAGGTGGTGCAATGGCTATCGGCTTCAGGAGTTGGCCCCAGGGATATATGCCAAGGTAGCCAGGAGGGTGAGAGGCACAAGGACAATGCAGGAGGCATTGCTTCGCGCAGCATGGGCAAGAGATGTTGGGATGAACATGAACGAGGATGAGTTTGGCCAATTCATGCAACTATGGGCGCAAGTGGAAGGAATGAATTTGGAGGCACAATGGCTGGATCAACTCTTGTGGTCATGGGATAAGAATGGCCAATTCTCCGTCCGATCAGCATATGCGGCTAAGTTTGCCACACAACATGTCTCTCCCACTGCTGGCTTCACTTGGGCATCACGGGCACCCTTGCGGTGCCGCTTTTTCGTGTGGCTTGCGATTATGGGCAGAGTGTGGACTTCGGACAGGCTTGCACGACGAGGGCTTCCGCACCAAGACACCTGTCCGTTATGTGATCAGGACAAGGAGACCGTCAATCACCTCTTGACTGGCGGCGTCTTCGCGCGCAAAGTGTGGGCGAAGGTAGGCCTCATCGTGGGCATGGTTGGCCTGGCACCAGCGCAAGGAGAAGACTTACGGACATGGAGTACGCGGGTGACACGGCTTGGGAGATACACAAAGCCGACGCTCGCCATTCAGACTCTCGTCCTATGGGAGATATGGAAACATCGCAACTCGATCGTGTTTGATGGTAAGACCCTGTACGTGAGGCATGTACTACGAAGAATACATGCCGAGGGTGTAGTGTGGAAGCAGGCAGGCATCCTGCATGCAGATCTTAACATTCTACCAGTAGACGTAGAGGTAGAGGGGTGGGTGTATGGCGAATAATCCACCTCTAGCTAGCACGGTGGATCGCGTTGTGTAAGCGCCATGTAAATACTGTGGATGGGGCTCTTCCCCCTCTTCTTCTATCAATATATGATACACACACTCGTGCATATTCAAGAAAAAAAATGCTCTGGTTTTCTTTGGATCTGGTAGCTGTTGTAAGAGCATCTCTAGCAGACCCTGCATAAGTGGTCAAACCCGTAAAATTTTTGATGACAAGTATTTTAGTTCGGAAATACTTGTCGTCAAAATGAATAAAAGGGGGTGTATCTAGACGTATTTTAGTTCAAGTTACATCTCTTTTTATACATTTTGATGATAAGTATTTTCGGACGAAGGGAGTACTTGTTTACAATAATGAAAGAGGGTAAATCCGTCTTTAACAAGAAAAATAAAAAAATGGATCTACTATTCTTAGATAGTTGATCCCTACTAACTATAATTCTCTAAATATGCGGCCTTTTACCTCACAAAATAGTGTAAGTATGAAACGTCTCTACATTAATATTAGCTTTTGATTTAGATCATTTCTTCATACACAATTCATCTGAAATTAAACTTTAAATTCTCGCCACAAAGAGGGAAATCATCTACTCCCTCCGTAAAGAAATATAAGAGCTTATAGATCATCCTCCGTAAAGAAATATAAGAGCGTATAGATCTATTTTTGGTGGATTTGCCCGGATCTCTTCGTTGTTTGTCTACGTTCGTGTGTCTTTGGGTTGGATCCTTCCGGTCTACGTTATTCTTCATCGGCGGCGGTTGCTGTTCTGGTCCTATGAGGCCTTAACACGACGACTTTCTGACTGTCTACTACAACGAGTTGTGTCCGACTCCGGCGATGGAGGGGTGGCGGCGCGTCTTCGGCTCGCTTCAGTTCTTGTAGATGTAGTCGTTGCTAGGTGGTCTATGAATCTGGTGTTCATTGTACTATCATGATTGAAAATTAATAGATTGAAAGTTTTCTCGAAAAAAATAAAAATAAGAGCGATGATGGAGTAGTTTTTAAAAAGTGGAAACAAATCATCCAAGACAGAATTTCTTTTTGAGGGAACCCAAGAGAATTTCAACTCAACCTGAGTACGCTTTCGGAACTGGAACACGATATCCGAAAGGTGCATATCCCATTTTCAGTGGCAACTGACAAGTGGGTCCCATGTACCTGCTTCCCTCTTCGGCTCAGTTCGTGGGCGCTCCCAAAGGCCCAGCCCAAGTAGGGTTCCGTCTTCCACGATCCACCCATCCCTCCCTCCGCCGCGAAGCTTCCAGTACCCTCCACGCGACGCGACTCCGCCGACGCCGTTCTCATCTCCGGCGATCTCTCGGGCCCTAGCGCCGCCCGCGTCCGCACCTGCGTGCAGCCACTCATCGGCCGCGTCTTCTGCGCCCTCCCGCCTTGAACAACTCGCCGGAGTTACTGGTCGTGGAGATGGTGAGCTCTATTCAAACACGAGAGATCATGCTTCTTCTTGTTAATAGTTTTTTATCGCTGCACGCTTGTTCGTTTTAGATTGAATCGATTCTATCGAAGCAACGTGTAATTTAATCTGGAGGTTGCAGCCAAATTATGTGACATTTCAGAGCGTAGTGATGCCAATGTGCGGCTAGGGGGATCAGATGTTGCTTAAATATTGGCCTTAGGGAGGAGCATGGTTGTTCTGTTAAAGCTGGGGGCGATTTAGACAGATTCTTCTGGTTTTCGCGACATTTTGTGTCCCAACTTTATATCCTTCTGGTAGCTACTGCCTTTGGAAGTGGCTTTTAGTAGCTGGCCGAGAATCAGACCAGATTAGTGTAAATCACAATTTCCAGTTCACATGTTTTTTCACCTGCTCAATGTTTATCATTCTGAATTTCAGATGTATTTTGGGATGAAATGATGTTTCAGACTTTACCCCACTGGATAGTCCTAGATCTATTTTTGATGGTTAAATATTGATTATAACTCAACAGTGGTTGTCGATTACTAACAAGTAACAACACATGGATGTTTAGTTATGTACCTTGAGCTATGTTGCAATCTGCAAGCGATTTCCTACTGTCCCACTCTCCCTTCGAGCATCTCATCAGCAGATGCTTATTTATTAATCATCTTTTGGATTATTTGACCAGCTGATAGTTCAATTCCACTTTGATGCATGAATGTAGAAAAAATAGGTAAAGATGGGTATGCAACACGGTAAAGCTACAATTGTTCGTACTTACTTTTATCCAATTTCTGCAGGCCACACCACTCATAGCTGGACTTGCTGTGGCAGCCACTGCTCTTGCGGGTAGATATGGCATCCAGGCTTGGCAAGCTTACAAGGCAAGGCCCATAGTTCCAAGGATGCGTAAATTCTATGAAGGTGGCTTTCAAGCTACAATGACCCGACGGGAAGCTGGTCTAATCTTGGGTATCAGGTCTGTGTTGCATAAAAGCATAACACCCATACCATAGTCAAGTATTCTTATATGTAGCATATATGTATTCATATGTAGGACTCTAGTTCAATCTCATGCCATTGAAATTATGTTTACTTCTGTACAGAACAGGAATAGCACGGAAAGATATAATTTATGCAGCACAGCACATGTAGGAAACTTACTTTGACCCCTTCCCCCGCCCATCAGACTCGTGGGAAGAATTTGTTTTTACCGGTACCATTCTCAAATGGACACTAGAAATCCCCTAAAAGTGATGTAAAAGGATAACAGCCATCATTAGCTTCCTTTATGTATGCTGCAACTGTTATGCTTTCTGAGAAGTCTACTGAGATAGCTAATTGTAATATTTTGTAGTTGTCCTAGCTTCATTTCGTTCCCTGCAGTACGTAGAAGATACTTGGAACCTTGCAGAAAGTCATGTGGCGATACTGTACAATTTCATACTAAAAACAGATTCACTTTTAGTCCAAACTCCATTCTGACATTAACACACTAGCATACACATGTACAGATTGATAGCTATACTTAACAAAGTAATTATACCATAAGCTGTAAATGTGGTTTTAAGCTGCTTCATTAATTTACAGCTGAACATCTTGCAATTAAGGCAAAGGGAACTCTCTCACTTCCAACTACAGAATACTTTACAAATGCCATTTAAGATGAAAAGCAATAGCTAGCTTTCAGTGGTTTTAAATTGTGGTGTAAGATTTGACCATTTAGTGTCATAATGGAGTGGAGAACCTAGTCAACCTTTGTCGACCACTGCTTGCATCTCAGCCACTCAAGTCACGAACTATAGAACTGGCTTGCCGTCTGACAAAGTCTAAACTTTAACCAAGCTGAGCTCCTGTGTTCCCCTTCACCCTTCTGCGGATTGGTGTTAATAAGGAGACAGATGTTGGGTTGTAAAGGCTCAAGCCATCATAGTGGCTAAAGTGGAACAAGATTTAAGAGTGAGATTAAGTAGGCCACAGGCCCACAGCTGAAGTGATATTTGGGCTTGGCGTGAGAATATAGGGCTCAAGTTTGTTGCGAACAGTCTGTTGGATCAATTTATCACGCCACAACCCCACTAGATTTGATTTGGATTAAAATGCTTGGTTCCTGACCGAATTCACATGGATCTTAGTTCTGAAATCTGAACCTATCCAAAGGAGCCTTTTGAGTAATTACCTGTGTATAAAAGGATAGAATTGCCATCTCAAACTAGGTGCAATCTTGTATATATATTTCTAGTTTGGCCTGGAGGTCAGTTGAATGCATCAGTAAATAATTCCCTGCAAATTGATCTCCTGCTTGCAATGATATGTCTCGACTTTTCTCTACATATAAAAAAGAAAAGACAGACCCATTGCTAGAAGCTCCCACACCAGATAGGGCCTGGGGAAGGATTAGGCTGCGTCGAACCCAGGACCATACTCCTGCAAAGTTCAATGCAGAGAGGCTGCGTCGAACTCAGGACCTCTTGGCACAAGTGGGGAGTACTTCTTCACCACTGCCTCAGGCCTGTCCTTCTGAATTTTCTGCACATCGCCAGAAAGATATTTACTCAGTTGATTAAAAACAAACTGTTGAGCTCATGAAGGAGGAGTTATCAATTATTGACCTGCTATCTTTTTTCGTTCATAGTGCCCCCTGTACTTACTAGTAAATGTGTACGTGCAATGCACGTTGATATTTGGTAATATATTAATTACACGTAAACATTAGGTAGGATATTATTTGCATATTAAGTATGTGATTAGCATTGGCATTAATATTTGGTATGATATTAACTGCACACTAAACGTGTTGAGCGCTCACCATTGGAGCAGCCTGAGTCGTTGGATTGACCTGATTTGACGGCCGGGATTCGTTGGATCTGCCCCTTTGGGTCTTTTTATTGGTATATATATATATATATATATATATATATATATATATATATATATATATATAGATAGATAGATATAGATATAGATGTGACCAACATGTAGAATTAGGTCTTCATCTTTTTCCTTCTAAATTTATATGCATCTTGGCATGCCAGACTGGTCATTCTGACATTTGAATAAGTGCCAGTTACTTGTGATTCAACAATTTTATTTGTGATTTATGATTTGAGACGTGTTTTGTGTGTCTTATCATCATTGTTAAGTTGCCATGTTTCCTTTTGATTCCTCCAGGGAAAACGTCCGTCCTGATAAGGTGAAAGAGGCACACAAGAGGGTCATGGTTGCCAATCACCCGGATGCAGGAGGAAGCCATTACCTTGCGTCGAAGATCAACGAGGCAAAAGATGTTTTGCTGGGGAAAACTAAAGGAGGTGGTTCAGCCTTTTGATCATATATCATGCAAAATGTGCTCACCCAATGAAGATACTATTATTTTTGCACCTCCAGACTCTGCACCTAGAACTAGAAGGCAGACAAAAGCCTTGGTGTATCACTGAAATTTCTGGAGAAAGAACATTAGATGTCTTAGACGTAGCAGGTTCTTTGACTGTTTGACACTTCCAAGACCAAAGTTGTGCTGGTTAAGGAATAAATGATGTACTACATGAGGTTGGCCTGTGTTGAGTTTTGCATAACATTTGTTCATCTATCTACTCTATCGATATAGCTGTACTGCAATATGGTTCTTCTCTAGCTCGCAATATCAAGTCATATAGTCCTCTTCGTCTTCCTCCAATAGACTTTGCTCCCGCGGAGTCTCCTGTTCTTTAACTTCTGGAGTGTACTTTGGCATGTCAAGGTGCCACATCATTATCCGTGACTTGGAGCAGTCAGAAGGGATGCCCTTCCGCATGTCCTCGTCGCCGACCGCCATTCGTCGTACAAGCTGGATGTAGTCCTGAGAGCCGCCTCCTGAAGAGCTGTTGCTGTCGGCGAACCATTCTGATTCCCACAGTATGGAGCTCCTGAACCCAAGTCCAGATATGCCTATTTCAGGAGGTAAACTGGAGCTGTTGCGGATGGCGCCTGTATCTTGTGCAGCAACCGCATCTGCTGTATGTGTTGCTGTTGCATTGGTGCTCGAGTCCTTGGAGTACCAGCCTGTTATCTGTGATGAGTTGCAGGTTGGTCCTTGTAGTGTTACTGTCTGGTCTGCTGATGACACAGTTGCGGTTGGCCATGCTGCAACGCCCCTGGATCAAGGATTGCATGAGTGTTGTTATTATGTTGCTCCTGTGTTGGTACTTTTTTGGCAAAGGCAAAGAAAGATGTTGCAAAGCTGCAAGAGAAGGAAGAAGCACGACGCACCGAGTCTGCCTGAGCTCTTCAAAGAACTCGAGGTCGTATATGGCAGAGGCGGCAGCGAAGTGGACGACCCCGGCCAGCCGGTGCCGCTCGATGTGGCTCAGCGCCACGTTCTTCTGCAGGTCCGCTTCGTCACTGGCATTCCCGGTGTTGTTCTCAACAATGGTGTTGTTGGTGCCGTTCTTCTCGGCGGCGGTGGTGGTGTTGCTGGCGCTGCCTTCCACGGTGGTGTTCTCGACGATGGTGTTGTTGGTGCCGTTCTTCTCGGCGGCGGTGGTTGTGTTGTTGGCGCTGGCTTCCATGGTGCTGTTGGTGGTGGCATTGTTCACGGCCGTGGAGGCGCTGGCTTCCACGGTGCTGTTGTTGGTGGCGTTGTTCACGGCGGTGGTGGCGCTGGCTTCCATGGTGCTGTTGTTGGTGGCGTTGTTCACGGCGGTGCTGGCGCTGGCTTCCACGGTGCTGTTGTTGGTGGCATTGTTCACGGCGGTGGTGATATTGGTGGCGTATGTGAGATGCCGGAACATGACGCCGGTGCTGCGCAGCACCTGGACCGTCGACGCCGACCTGTTCTCGGCACCAACCACGATCCATACCAGGGGTGGCGGGACGTGCCGCAGCGTGTGCCCGAGCCTCGTCACCGACGCCTCCTGCGACATGCCGTCCTCGTCCGGCCTTGTGACGGTGACGATCAGCAGGAGGCCGATGTCAGGGACAGCAGGGGGCGACGGCGGAGCCACTCGCTGAACACCGCCAAACGGAAGGACCGAGGCGCGGATGCCGTCGATGAACGGGCCGCCGGTGGCGGCCAGTGGCGCCAAGGCGCCGACGACGAAGCAGACGGCGAGGTGGATGACGACGGCTTTGCGCTTGCTCCATCTCTGCGCCCTCTTCCTGGACCTCTCCGCGGAGTCCATCCCCAGCTACCGCTGCTTCTTCTCTTCTCCCTACCTGCTCTCGCCTGAACTTCTTCAGATAGATGGAAGCAGGGGAGCTCTGAGATCGCCGGACTGAATCTGGTTGAACGGAGGAGACGCTGAGCTTGGCTTATAAAGGGGAGAGGAGGAATTCGGTGCTGGCATGGTTGACTTGCCAACTGCTGTTGCGACTTGCTAGCACGACTGTATTTGACAATTCCGATATTTTTTTGGAACGTCAACCCTCTCAAAGTGCAACGCAAGAAGACTGTCGGTGCATTTCTAAGTTCCTCTGTCTGAGCTGCCAAATTAGCAGCGTGCCCCTAAAGCACATTGCTTTGTGCCTTAGTGGCAGTCAACGGAAATTGCACAAACGGTATTGCAACGAAAGAACAATATACTACTACAGTACTTGCATCAGATGTCCCTCCTCGTGACAATGTTTCTAGAAACTGCTGTATTTCCGTTCATTTGCAATGAAAATGGGTTCAGCCCGGTTCAAAAAAAAAAAATACTTGCATCAGAGTTGAGAAGCAGAACAACAGAAATGTGCCATCTGTCCCCCTAAAAAAAAGTGCCATCTGTTGCACTGTCTCTGAAGCACATCTGGCAGTTCTGTAGAGGTACTGGTGTTGCAAGTTCGCAACGCAGTTTATTGGAAGCGCTACGGTTGGATTGGTCCGGGGTCTGGAGTAGGAGTAGTGGCGTGCAGGGGGAGTAGGACGCGGCCGCGGTGCGACTAGGGCGCGCCACGCTTCAGGAGCATCATCCAGGTGTGGAAGAACTCGTTGCCGACGCCGCGACGAGCCACAGAGCCCAACTCGTTGCCGACGCCGCGGAGCGCAGGCGCAGCGGCGTTGAGGAGGTACGCGGCCCTGTGCTCGCCCAGGCCGGGTCGTCGTCGTCGCGGCGAAAGGCCGAGGGGCGCGGCGCGGTGGGCCAGGACGTTTTTGCCCGGCCTCGCCGTGGAGCGCGATGAGGCCGGCGGTCTAGCGGTGCGCGTCGGCGAGGGCCGAGCGCGCTGGCTAGGAGGTTGGTCCAGCCAGTGGTCGAAGCCGGCGTGGATCAGCGTGTCGTCGTAGGCGGTCACGCTCGCGTCGCCCCGGGCGATCTCGATCTCGTCGCTGTCGCGGGTGTCCGAGGGGGCCTCGGAACGCTCGCCGTTGAGGGTGGGGTGGAAGGGGGACCCAAGGCGGTAGCTCTGCTCGACATTGACGTTGGTGAACAGGGGGGAGCCGACGGTGTGCTGGACGCCGCATGGTGGGGTGGAAGGGGAACCCAGAGTCGTGCTGGTGCTCGGACGCCTAGGTGAGGTGATGGAGCCGCGCGAAAGTTTCAGGTGATATGCTTAGGTGATACGAGCCGTTGGATCTCGATTCAACGATATGTGAGGAGCTCTTGTACTTGTCTTGGATAACCTTTTTGCAAAATGTTTAAGGGGTGTTTGGTTCAGAAGTCTTAGGACTTTTTCTAGTCCCAGGAACTAATCAAAAAAGACTCTCTAGTAGAGTCTTTTTTTAGTCCCTGTAGAAAAAGTCCCTTCCATTTGATTCCTAGGGACTTTTTAGGGACTTTTTCTAGTTTCTGGGACTAAAAAGTCCCTGAACCAAACACCCCCTAAAAGCTCCCATGAGCCGTCAGATCTGAGATCCAATGGCTGTCATGAGCCTGCATCACGGTATTACCTAAACCTCGGTATCATCTGATATTTGCCTGCCTCCAACGCTGACCCATACACCGGGCACCATATACGTTTGTGGGCTAGTATGTGTGTGAATCACTTGGCCTCGGTCCTGTAGTACATCATGACAGCACGTGCAAGCTATACAATGTGTACATCAACATTGAGTAAATGAATGAATTAACCAACATGTAGAGTAACAGAACGCAACACTAACGAGGCGCGAGGTCGCCGCGGATGCGCAGGGCGTCGTCCACCCCATGGAGGTGCTCCGAGGCCGCCGCCTCTGGGCGCGTGTCGGGGTGGACGCTGCGGTGCAGGGGGCGAAGGGGAGGCGCGAGGTCGTCGCGGATGCGCAGGGCGTCGTCCACCCCGCGGAGGTGCTCCGAGGCCGCCGCCGCGGCTCTGGTGGCGGCGAGAAACTCGGCGCCGAAGTGGATGTCGGGGAGGTCGCCGCAGGCAACCAGACGTGCCGCGGCTCCCAGGTGGCCGCGAGAGAGAGCCACGTCGTCGTAGGCGGCGCCGGCCCGTGCCCTGGCCTCGCGCGCCCTCGGTCGGGCCTGCTGCTCTAGTGAGTCGTCGCCGCGGATCCGTCGGCGCGCGAGGAGCTCGACGGTCCCAAGGCCGGAAAGCAGGATGGCAAGATGCTTGCTCGCCATGGCAAGCTTGTCCGCCGACTCTCCAATCAGCGAGAGAGCGCGGTCGACGTCACCACCGCGCAGAGGCGATGCGAGTGCGATGCCGATGGTGGCGGTGGCAGCGGCGAGGTCGCCGCGGGCGGCGGCGGCGAGGGCACGCGAATCCTCGAAGCGCTCCCAGAAAAGAGGCTTCCACGGCAGCGCAGAAGCCGCCATCTCTCTCTCTCTCTCTGGCGCGCGCGGTGGTTCTTCTGTTGCGAAAACTTTCCGGCGGCGTCTCCCGTGCTATTGGGTTAACCGAAGTAGCCGGCTGCCAGGTACCAGGCTGGCTGGGTGGACCCCATGGCCGTAACCGACTATCCATCCCGGCGTCCAGGTGAAAACCTGCGCGCGGTAGAAAAATTAGGTGGGAGTTGGTGAAATTATTTGGAGAGTGGAGTTTTACTGTTTCAGGAGCAAGTGGAGATCAACGGAAGTCAGGAGCAAGCGCATAATTCCAGGCTTTTTTTCGCCAATACCTAGAGCCTGTGTATTTTTCATTGAAGAAAAGAGGAAATAGAATTACATTTTTTTTGAGGGGTGAAAAACAATTTATTGATCACCAAAAACCACATGGTGTGGTATACATAGAAGGTCATGGGGGTTTCCAAGCCACAGGTGGCGTCCCGGACCCTGCGAAAGAGCAAATTTAGCTAATCTATGTGCCTCATAGTTCACGGCACGACCCTCTCAAACAAAATTACAATTAAAAGTAGACGCACTTAGTTTTATTTCGCTAATAATAGTACCATATCGTCCTCTGATCCCCTTCTAAATGTCCGAGACAACTTCTTTGCAATCTGAGGAAATAATGAATTGTTGTAAGTTGAGGTCCTCTGCCAAAGCTAATGCCTCCCGGCACGCAATTGCCTCCAAAGCAGTTGGATCGTGTACACCATAAATGACGAGTGCTGAGCTTCCAAGATAAGAACCTTGGTCATCCCTGCAGATAGCAACGGCGGAACCTCCCCGCTCAAATCTTACTCCTGCATCCACATGGATTTTTGCATATCCCGTGGGAGGAGCCTTGGGTCTGGCAGCAGGCGCCACATGCGATACTGTACCCATGCCGACGCGTGAATTGCCCGTACCAACAATTTCCAGCTCTGATATGTAACTGTTTACAAACGCATGTGTGGATTGAGGGCTCTGGAAAATACCTTCATGTATCGCTTTTCGCCGTGCCGACCAGATAGCCCACATAGTTACCGCAAGCAACGTTAACTTCTGCTGCGACAGAGTTTCTATAAGGGTAAACAACCATTGTTTGGCGGAGGGTTCAGTGATTTCCATCATTTGCTGCACAAGATCACTATCACTGAGAGCCCAAGTGCACCTGGAGGCGGTGCATTCAATGAGGGAGTGTCTCCAGGAGTCAAGCGCGCCACAAAGCCCACAGCTGGCTGAGTCTGTCATGTGGCGATGCTGTCAAACATCATGCGTTGGCAGCGAGTGTTTGGACAGGCGCCACAAGAACATCCTGACTTTGCCCGGAACACTCGTCCTCCACAGACTTTTCCAACTACTCTTCTCTGCATTTGAGCTCGAAGGGCCTGCAGTTCCCTCCAACCATGCTTCTCTTCGCTGCTTCGTTGCTACGAGCATATTATAAGCGGATTTCACAGTGAACAGGCCATGCTTATCGTAGTGCCAACTCCAGAAATCAGGGATATTTCGGGTGCAGAGGGGGATCCCAAGAATGACAGTGGCATCCATTGGCATGAAAGTTGCCTCCACTACCGTTCTATTCCAAGTTGCAGATGTATGATCAATTAGCTCCGAAACCAACGACGGTGGGTTCTGTACTCGACTACCATAAGGGCGAAGCATCTCATCCCTCGGCAGCCAATTGTCACTCCAGATATGTGTCGTGCCGCCGTTACCCACCCTCCTTATTAAACCCTGTTTTAAGGTATCTCTTCCCTCGATAATTGCCTTCCATATCTGACTAGGGTGACTCCCAAGGCTAGCCTACAAGATATTTGAGTCTGGAAAGTAAATGCTTTTCAACAGCCTTGCACTCAGTGTCTCGGGGTTCTGTAACAATCTCCATGCCTGTCTTGCCAACATAGCCAGGTTGAACAGCTCGAAGTCTTTAAAACCCAGACCACCCATGCCTTTCGGTTGCGTCATAGTTTCCTACGATACCCAATGAGGTTTGCGCTTGCCCTCTTTGCTTCCCCACCAGAATTTCCTTATAAGCATATTAAGGTGTTCACACAGTCCTCTAAGTAGCTTGAAGCAAGACATAGAGAAGACTGGCACTGCTTGGGCTACAGATTTAACAAGGACTTCCTTACCCGTTGCTGACATTGTGTTTGCAATCCATCCTTGGACTTTGCTCCACAACCGATCCTTTAGATATTTGAAGGCACCATTCTTAGAGTTACCAATGTCAGACGCCATTCCCAAGTACTTCTCGTTTAATGTCTCATTTGGAATATTGAGCAACTCCTTGATCTCATCCCTCACTGACTCAGGCACTCCTTTACTGAAGAAAACTGATGATTTTGCAAAATTTATACGCTGACCAGTTGCCTGACAGTATGTGTCCAGAACCTGGTTGACCTCATTAGCACCCACACTGTTAGCCTTGAAGAACAGCAGGCTGTCATCAGCAAATAACAGGTGATTCACTGGTGGAGCCGAGGGGGCTACCTGCAAACCACTTAGGTTGGATGACTCATTTTTGGATTTAAGGAGGCATGAAAGGCCCTCTGCTGCCAACAAGAACAAGTATGGAGAAATAGGATCCCCCTGTCTGATTCCGCAGGTTGGTGTGAACTCCTGTAATTTGTTTCCATTGAACATTACTGAGAACTTAACTGTGGTGACAAGATTCATCACTATGTCCACCCACCGACTTGTGAAGCCCAGCTTTAGCATGATAGCTCTCAAATATTCCCACTCAACCCTGTCATATGCCTTCATCATGTCAAGCTTCAGTGCACACGATTGATGCTTCTTCGCCTTATTACACTTCATAAAATGCAAGCATTCATAAGCAGTTATAATATTGTCAGTGATAAGTCTGCCTGGGACAAACGCTGACTGCTCCTCAGAAATAATGTCAGGTAAGACTACCTTTAGGCGGTTGGATATTACCTTCGATGCAATCTTGTACAGTACATTGCATAGGCCGATCGGTCGGGACTGTGTTAAAAGTGTGGGATTTTTTACCTTCGGTATTAGGACTAACACAGTCTCATTAATACTTGCCGCTGTCTCAGTACCCTCGACAATTTTCAGGACCACATTGGTGACTTCTTCTCCACATATCTCCCAGTGGCGTTGAAAAAAATGCGCAGGATATCCATCCGGTCCAGGTGCTTTTAGTGGGAACATTTGGAATAATGCCACCTTAACCTCCTCTTGGGTGTACGGCGCATTAAGCGATTCATTCATTGCCTGGGTCACCTTCTGAGGCACCGTGTCCAGAACTTGATTCATGTTGTGGACCCCTTCCGAAGTATACAACTCCTCATAGAAAGTTGTAGCCAGAGACTCCATCTCGCTTTTGTCACTAGTTAGTTGCCCATCCGGTCTCTGTAAGGACTTGATCTGATTTTTCCTCCTTCTTCTACTAGCTCTAAGATGGAAAAATACGTGTTTTTGTCTCCATGAGCCAGCCATTCCAACCTTGCCCTTTGCCTCCATAGCATTTCTTCTCTATGGTACAACTCCGTAAGGCGGTCGACAAGTTTAATCTCCAAATGATTGGGACCAGATCTACCTTGGGAATCTCGCAACTCCTGTAGCTGTCTCCTTAACCGAGAGATCTCCTGTTGGATGTTGCCAAAGTGAGTGCGATCCCACCTTGATAGATCCCCTGCCAATCCATGCAGTTTGTCCTTTAGCTCTTGGACCGAGGCAGCTCCCGTCGCTGTCCATGCAGACTCAACCACCGCCGGCAACTCTGGGTCCCTCTCCCAGCAGGTTTCGTATTTAAAAGGCCTGGGCCCCTTGTTGCATGCATGCATGTCGCTGTAGCGTACGTAGACTGGTACGTGATCAGATGTAGCTGCTGTTTTGTGCTCCAACACCGCTCCCGGATAAGCAATTGACCAGGCAGGGTTTGCAACGCCTCTGTCTAGCCGCACTCTAGTAAAAGTTCCTCCAGTGACCTTCTTCTCAAAAGTCCAGTTGCTCCCACTGTATCCTATGTCTGAGAGGCCACATGTATCCAACGCGTCTCGGAACAGATCCATCTATGCCTGACTCCTCTTGCCTATGCCGTCGTGCTCGTGCGCATGCAGGACCTCATTAAAATCCCCCACGACTAGCCAAGGCAAATCACTTGTTCCGACAATACCCCTCAACATATCCCAGTTTTTGTATCGTTCATTAACTTGTGCCTCTCCATACACAAATGTAACTCTTGTTCTGTGATCAACCATTGCATCAACAATTGCATCAATGTGGTAATCAGAGTAACCGACAACTTCTAGCTTTATTTCATCATTCCAAAAAATACATAGTCCTCCACTTCTCCCACGACTACTAGCAACAAAACTTTTATTGAAACCTAAGGTGCAAGCTAGATTCTCTACTCGAGAGCCCTCTAATTGAGTTTCGACGATGCATGCGATAGAGGGGGCAAGTTGCCTCGTGAGATCATGAAGCTCACGAACTGTCGCGGGTTTGCCAACCCCGCGACAGTTCCAGCATAGGAGACTCATTGCGCTCGGCGCAACTCCTCGAGGGAGCCCGCCAAACGCGCATCAGAAGGGTTGTTGCTGCTTGTTGCATTCAAGGTTCCTTTTTCAAATATCATCACGGTAGCTTTCGTCCTTTTTGATTCTTGCTTAGATGTTGGGCTAGGGGGTACCACCGCTGGGGGGTAAAGCCAGAGGGGCTTGACCCGGGCTATTTTTTGCAGCCAGTTCTGTCCCAACTGGCGCCCCCGAATTGACTTGTGCTGCTCCACGCTTTCTATTACCTTGAGCCCCCACCATGTCTATATCATCATCAAGACTGGGATCAAAGCGTCCCATGTATTCTGTGCTTGCATTCTGGTCTGCACCCCTTTGATTTGCACCCCTGCCTGCTCCCCGGCCGGCTCTGCCTCTGCCTCTACCACCGCCTGACGCACTGTCGGATCCCGGTCCACGCCCCGGCCCCTTAAACCAATCAGCTCGAAGATTCTTGAAAACTAGGGCAGATGGGGGATGAATCCCATTGCCACATTCTTTATACAAGTGACCTAGCATACCACAAACTGCGCACCAATCGGGCAGTCGCTCGTATTTGACCCTGAAGATCTCCCTCTTCTTCTTTACCACCAGCGACACAGCGTTCCTCAAAGGTTTTGTGACATCCACCTTGACCCGCACCCTGAAAAAATTGCCCTCAAAATCTTGGGATTTGGGTTCAGCATAGATGAAGTCTCCGACCATGCCAGCAAGGGATTTGATCAGACCAAAAAACAGTTCCGGGAGGTCGTGGATCTGAATCCACATCTCAATCTTGTTCAAGCTAATCGATGACGGTCTGGTGATTCCATCATATGGTTCGATGACGACGGCCTTGCCTTTGAAGGACCAAGGCCCGTCCTCCATTACTCGTTCCCAATCCCCGAGGCAAGAGAACTGCAGGGTGTAAAGGTTATCCTCCAAAGGACGAAATTTAACTTCTTGTGCAAGATCCCATGCAACTCTCATCTGGCGGAAAACCAGTACTGACTATATGATCTGTCGATATGCACACGAGCAATTGCCATCCAGCGAGCCGCTTCCTCCGGTATATCACCGTCCTCTACAACTATGTCTACCAAGTCATCCTCATTCAACCCAAGTTCCTTCATCATTGCTTCCATGTCGCTCATCACCGCTCCAGAGGCAGACGTCGAGCCCTCCATCGTATCTCTTGCCCGAGAAACTGCGGATTCCGCGGGCGGGATGTTCCCAAGACCAACTTCCAATCTGCCACAGCACCAGCCACCCGTGGGCGTCGGCGATCGGCGGTAGGGAAGCGATGGGGATCGCGATCTCCACGTCGGGCGAGCGCCGCCGGGAGGAAGAGAAAACCCTAACTAGAGGGGAGAGTACCTGCAGTTCAGGTGTCTGGTTAGAATTACATGGGCCAGTGCATCTTGCAGCATGTACGTGACATGGCATGCCCTAGTTTTTTTTAACTGGGCTATCCCCTTTCCATTACTTAGAACGGAAATACAAATATCCAGTACAGAGAACGAGTTCAAGAACAGAGAGAAGGGAAGAGCGAGTTCAACACACTGCTAGAAAACCCACTGCACTCGCCCGTCGTCGGCACAAGTACCATGGGGCAAAAATCTAAGCAGCACCATTAAAGTACTAGTCCTACTCCTATTACAAACCAGGATTGACAACCATCAAAAAGCAGGAGCAACAGTTTTTCAGAGAGTGAGGAGTGAAGCCACCCAACGAACAACTACCAAAAGGAACGTCACACAACGAGAATTGCAACTTCACTTTTCGCCCTTGGACGCATCACATGCCCTCATCAGCAGCAATGTCCCGCTGCGGATCATCTCTGCACCCGCTCGAAGTTGCTTGACGTCGTCTCCCGTTTGCAGACCTGCCCAATATAAGAGGAAAGAAACCACCGTAAAGACAATCTCAACAGGAGTTTTGATGATTTTCTTCTCAAAGGTGGCTTTGTTACGAGCGAGCCAGATAGCCCAAGTGACTGCTCCCAGTGCCACGGTATAAAAGGATTCATAACCTGGCAAGAAAGAGTGACACCAAATAAAAAACTGCGTCTGTTCCGAGGGTGACCTCAATCGATCGCCACACAACTTTAGCAACATGACAATCAAAGAACAAGTGGCAGGATGTTTCAATTTGTTTGCAAAAGGAACACACAGGGTTCCCAGGCCATTTATGTTGGCGCATCACCTGCCTAGTGAGCACCGCATCTTGAGACAGTTGCCAAAGAAAGATCTGGATCTTTAGAGGGAGCCTGGCTTTCCAAATCCATTTGTAATTGCACCCACTCAGGGTTTTTTCTAGCCACTTGTACATGGATTTAGTAGTGAACTTACCAGTTTTGTTCAGACTCCAGTAAACAGAGTCTCTGTCACCTGACAGATTCATATTATGAATACTAGCTCTCATCTTAGACCATTGCTCTTTAAGTTCGTCGTCAAGTCTCCTACGAAAGAAATTAGTACAGATCACAGATTCTACTTTGTCTAAAGTGCAGTCTTGATTCACACAAATGTTGAACAGGCATGGGAATTGGTCCATGAATGGAGGCATCCCATTGATAGGATCTTTACAGAGGAAAAGGGGTTGCTCAGCTCCAAGAATAAGAGGCTGCATCTCGGGAAGTAGGTTCTTCATCGCCGTGGCTCCGGCTTTGGCCCATAACCACGCCTCATCCTTGAGCTCGTAGACGAGCAAGGAGACGGAAGGTTGTTGGTTGTCGAAGATGCACCTGCTACTGTGCTTCCGAGTGGACCAGGACGTTAGCATGATGTTTTTTTGAGTAGTTTGGATTGCTTACCATATGTGTCACATAGTTGTGAGCATGATGTTGGAGGAAAGCACTCGGTGATGCGTGGGGGCATGCAAGCAGGTAGACTATCCACAATTCAGAAAACATCGTCGGGAGAATGGCCATGGAGCGGCACCATGAGAGCACCTCATGCCACACCTGGAGGGAGAAGGGACAGTCAACGAGCAGATGTTGCATGTCCAAGAGCGCCATGGATATCCTGCACCCATGCACGACAAGACAACCCCTGTCATAAAGCGCGATCTCGGCGCCTGCGCTTAGGAACGTGCTTGTACATACAAGATGAAATGACGACATCAAGGGCCATTGGCTATAGTACAAGCGAGGAAAGGGGACAGGAGGCGATCGTATGTAAACGATGAGTCGCTGGGGAAAGATGCATGTTTAGTTAATGCACACATGAAACTACTAATGACAGTTGCTAATCCTAATGACTATTCATTAATTAACATCAGGTCTATGCTCGACTCGGGTGTCCTAGGTTCCTCGTGGTGGCACGGGTGAGCTGCCGAACGAAAGCTCCGCACTTTGCCGTGTACGTCGGCGGTGCCCGTGGGTGTCACTCTCCTCTTGAGGACATCGTTGTGTGGTTCGAGTGAGGGTTTCGGGTGAAGACCCTAATCCGTCTCGTACTCGGCATCGGTGACACTTTGCGCCCTTTCCCCTTCCGAGGGCATTGTCTTGGAGCTTAGGTATCCTAGTGTGTGTCGTGGCATTGTATTGAGACCTTCCTGCGTTAGTACTTGACATCATAGTCACGCGTGGTTATGGTGTCCGGTTATCCTGAGATTTGTTTTATAAGAGGGCTGCAAATCTACCTTGTATTGCCCGTCCATGTACTTTGGTTTGTGTTTTGTTTATATCTAGGGTGCAATTGCTGAGATAGTTGATTTCCCTGTACCTTGTTCATTTTCTGACCTTGCTACCTTTTGGAAGCAACGAAAAAATGATGAAGTAATTAATATATTATCTACTGATACCTTGTGGGGCTTATGGCTTTTGCGAAATGACATTGTCTTCCATGGGTGAAAGTGATGAAGCTTGAATGCATTATGGCTTTAGTAGATTCTCTGGTTCGTTCCTAAAAGGTGTTGTGCGTCGGTACTCAAGCTCCGTGGCTGCTCGAATGTCTTCTGCCTTGATCGTCGACATGGGGAGCTCCTTAGGATAGCTTGACATTGATGCTATTCACTTGTATTGATCAGGTTGAAACGCTGTTAGAAGTGCTTACCTGTAATAATTCTGCTGCAGAGCTGTTTAAGTGTTTTTGTGGGTTGGATGTTGTGGCCTTGACTTTTTCAATAAAAAGTTGGGGCGGGAAACCCCTTTGATTTTTCTAAAAGGAAAGTAATGATGAAAGCCAGTTTTGAGAGAAAACTAGAAAAGACAAACCATTCCAGTGCATGCGAAATCACGCGCCATAGTTTGAACTGAACTGTTTGTTTTGACAAATATAATTGCAGAGTTCTTTACAATCTCTTGTTCATTTTTTATAGAAAAAGGACGCTTGCCCGGCTATAACAAATGGATATGCGGACTATATATGTTTATATTTCTTTGATAGAGAGAATATTCATATGAACAAATATATGAAACTCTTACTAATGTTTTTGTATGTACATCCACAATAAGTACATCCGATAGTCTAAAAAAAAGTACAAAAATCGTTGCATGTGTTGTCGACATTGTCTCATCATCCAACAAAAGTCTCCTCCCTGTATTGTCTAAAATAGTTAGTACGATTTGAAAGAGGAGAGTTGTCTTCCAATTCCATCGCCAAAAATATGAGGGGGCTACGATATCGAACATCTGGTTTTGCAGGAGCACGTGGTTGTTGAAGCTGTCGCCGACACATGGGGCAACTTCCCTTCGTCTGGAGCCACCTCTCCACGCATCGCCCATGGAAGATGTGCCCCCACACTGTCTCCTTCCACACGGCCGTTGCCCCCTCTTGATCCAAGCATATGGGGCATCCTTCACCGTCCGATGGCGCCTCCACCGGCTTTAGCACCTCGTCCACGGTGGCAGCGCTGGACTTCTCGAGCTCGGGCTGACGTGGTTCCATGGCAGAAGCACTCTCCACGCTACCAAAACACGGCGCTACGGCAAGTTCCCAGACGGCTGATCGATCGCTGACTTGTGTTTTCAGTGTTACCGGAGAATCTAAGTTCCGACGGCGAAAAGTGAAGCTGGCTCCTGTGGTTCTTCGGTTGTGTTGGGAGGGCGTTTGTGTTGCATATATCTCTACTATTAAAGGGGGATCGAACGTCGTGATGGTTCGACCTCGTTCGATCCCCCTCCCTTCGAACTCCCACACGCACGCAGCAGCCCACCAACATAGCCCACGTACGAAAAAACACCAACTCAGCGCCCGCAAAAAAAAATACAACAACTCAGCCCACGTACGAGATCCACAGTTCAACACACGAACGATAAGTCCATGGAACCCCACGATCGCGCCCAGTCAACAAAAAAACAGCTCCGCAACCCACGAACGAGGACGAGGTCCATCGACCAAAAATCAAACTTCTTCGACCCGCCAACGAACGCCAGTTCTTCCTGGCGTACGAGCTCCATCAAGACGCCAGTTCTTCCTGGCGTACGAGCTCCATCCACACGCGAAAGCACGCCGCCAAAACAGAAACGCCGCTTCAATCGTCGTCCGGCCACATCGTTCGCACGCGAGCTGTGGGAGCTGCAGCCTCTGCTGGTCGCCTCCAAACACAACCTCCGCTCGACGGTTGTTGCTGCGTCATCTCCTGAGCGCGCCTACCGTCTTCTTTCTCTCCGATGGCAAAGGAAGTTATGTTTCATGGTGCCTGAACTCCCTAGGTTTGCCATCCTGACCTGTTCAAAACTTCATAATGTTAATACTCAGATTGCATCTTTAACTTATTTGAACATATCACTTATTCCCCAAAGTTGCAAAATCTAATCAGTCTATAATTCTGCCCAGTAAATTTTAACACCATTTGGTAGATCATGCAGGAGAAAGATTGCAAGTGTACAGTGAAGTTAGGCCATAATTCTGCCCAGTAAAGTTAGGCCGTAATTTTGCACAACAGTAAGGCACCCCATAACTAAACAGAAAACACAGAACAAAGCAGAAAGAGGCAACTAAAGAGGCACATACCTAGCATAATGTACTGACATTGTAGTTAGAGAAGCAAATTGTATAAACTTGGGCTTTGGCAAGATAACAGCAGGTATGCCCATTGAGAAAAACATGTAGCAAGCTTCCAATCTACCACCAAGGATAATGACGTCTCTATCTAGCATCTACCCAGTTTCAGTAAATTAAAACAGGCTGATTGTTACGGTCTTGTATGTTGTCACCTGGACCAAATCCCACCATGTTTTTGTATGGAGGACGATGCAAAAAATGCAGGAGAGAGAAACAAATAAATCTAATTTTGGCAATCCAGTACAGACAATATGTATTATATCACGTAGTATGAAGAAACAAAGTCAAGCACTTACGAGACTTACGAGAGCCTTTGGTGCAGTGAAATTTTGAGTGGGAGTCTGTATTATTACAGTTTGGTACCATCCAAATGACAGCCCCGTAAATCAGCTCCAGCCGACACACACCTTTGCTTCCACAGCTCATGCATAACCAGCCGACACACACCTTTGCTTCCACAGCTCATGCATAACCACATACCCGGGGATTCAAATCAACCTACAAGAATATTAATCCATTAGTCAGATCCAAGATGACACCAAACCAAATTGGTTAGGATGTGTGTCGATGCTTGGTGGCTTCGCCCGCCATCACCGAGCTATCAAAATCACAAGGCTACTGCTCGCATTTCACAAACACATCATATTACAATCACATGCCTCATTTGGACGTCATATGCCCGAACTCCCTAGGTTTGCCATCCTGACCTGTTTCAGCAAGCAAAGTAGTTATACTAGACTCCTGTTCAAAACTTCATAATGTTAGTACTCAGATTGCATCTTTAACTTTTACTCCAACTACATTGAACAAGTTCTGGCATCTCAAATGTGTCTTTTCAGCAACTACATTTGAACATAGCACTTATTCCCCAATTTACAAAATCTAATCAGTTATGCCACCTGTTCTGTTCCCACAGTTAAGTTCCTATAGTATGTCATATCATTTTTATAATGCAAAAAGACTGTAGGTTTATTTTAGTAAGAAGAACATGTGTTGAAACTGTCAAAATAGTCTAGGAAATTCTGAAATTGCAGTATAAGATTAGGTAACCTCAGACCATGTTTACTTTTACTGGATTCTAGAAGAATCGTAAATGAAAATGAAACATTACATCATGGGAACAAACATGCCTCGCGACAGGAATAGTGATAGAAGGAAATACTTTCATTTAAGCTCACCTCCAGAATACTTTCTCTCCACTCCTTTCCCTCCACCTTCATTCTTGTCGCCATGTCTGAGCCCTCTTTTTACTGAAATATACAAACTTCATCCGTCAACATATAATAGCACAATCATTTTACTTTGGAAGAAACCATATGCGAAGAACATGTCTATGAAAATGAACAAGTGAGTCCTAAAAGCATGTTAAATGAGTCACCATAGGTCATATCATTTTTGTAATTCAATTCATATCATTTTTTAATGCAAAAAGACTGCAGGTTTATTTAAGCTTCTATAGGACAGAAAGATGTCACAGCACAGAGAGCGTCTCTATGATAAAGGAAAAAAAGGTATGTGTATGCCAATCACATGTCTGCACATAAGGTATTCAATAAGCTTCACAACTTAACTTACATTAATCTTATCAGTTGTCGAATATGAGAGGACACCCAGATCACAACTCACCAATACACACCGACCACCATCTGGTTTTTTCATACGCAAACAAACACGCACTACTAACTACAGTGTTTTGTCTTCCGATGATGATGACAATGTGCCCACGCAACTGCCTATGATGATTCCTATAGCCGGCAATCTCAAGGCCTTTCAGCCAGTGCCGCATGTGGAAACATCAATCGGTATCGCCCTTACACACGACTTTTTTTAGTTTGCATTTATACATTTGTTAAAACAAAATGGTTCTTCAGGAAATCATTCTCGTGAAGGCACTTACTATGATCACCATGCATCACTGCGAGTAACAGAGAGAAGCATTGATCATAATATTGGTTCAGACATAGCACTTGGACTCGACACTGAAGACAATGTCCCCGAGCACATTGCTTCAAATGATATCATTAAATCAGATAGAAAACAGAAAAGGCGAGATCAATATATAGCACGGCGAAATAGATTAACACTTGAACAGAAGGAGGAAATCAATGCACGTCGCAGAGAAGCTAGGAAAAAAAACAGAGGAGGAGAGGACTGCCCGTCAAAGAGAAGCCAGGCAACGCATGACACCAGAGGAGAAGCAACAGAGTAACACCCTTAGAAGGGCGGCGTACCAAAATATGTCAGTCCATGACAAGCAAGAGACAAACGCCCGCCGAAGAACACGTCTACAAAACATATCACCTAAGGAGAAGCAGAACATGCTAGCTCACCGCAAGAAGAGACTCGCGGCTAGGTGCAACACCCCTTGCGCTGAATCCATCGCCATGCCGCGCCCTGATGCAGATACCTTAGCTACACCCAACCTGATGTCGAGCACTCATGCATTGGCATTCAGAGAATCTGAAGCTTCAGCTCCTGCCCCTGCCCCCCGGTTTGCGAGTAAGGCTGGGAACAACTTCGAATCAGACGGTAACCCTTCCATCTTTACTTTACTTGTTGTGTCCATGTGCATTGAACCAGGATTTAACGGCTCCACAATGGTGCAGGCGAGTACCTTAGTCGTACCCTGGATGATAATGATGCCCCCAGCGAACTCATAAATCCCTCGCAGCAAACCAATGAACACCAAATAGACGACCAGCAGAATCAAGCCCGTGAGAAGAGGCAGGAGAGCAGAGCACAGCGTAGGGCTCGGGAGCGAGCTCAGAAACAAAGTATTGGAGCAAAGAACATTCAAGGGAGTGCCTTAAAACGAAGAGTGCGCGGGAAAAGCATACCAGAAGGTGAGAAGTCAGCGTTGCTAGATCGTCGTAATGCAAGCTTTCAAAAAAAGCGGAGGCCTCCAGGCCCAGATGCAAGTACCTTAGATGTGAACAGAGCAGCAGCAAGTTCAGAAGCACCGCCCACAGGAGTTGCTTCACCAGCTTCCTCCCCTTCATCAAACATGCCATCGTACACTATCGGAACCAATGGTAACCCTCTCATGTTTACTCCCCTCTTGGTGTGCACTCACAATTAAAACCATTACTTACCGGCTCAACAATGTTATAGTTGACATGGAGGCCTTCCTTAGCGGCATCATGGACGAGAATGCACTCTCTGGTGACCTCATGGATGATGAGTACTACCTATTTGCCGGTGAAGGTACTCCGAGGCGCCTTTCGCTGCTCATCCCTCTATATTATTGGTTTATGATGTGCATCCCATTATGACTTGTTATATCTCCACAATGCTTGCAGCATCCGACACTGATAGCTCGGACCTCGATGAGCCCGTAGAATCCTCCAACACGGGATCTATCAACCTAGATCCTTTCGACTATGTCTACTCGAACATCCCAGACAGCACGCACATCCTGAAGCACGCGGCAAACTGCAAGCATTGCAAGGCCAAGAAGTTCCAGTACGAGACTGACGGCTTTTGCTGTCGGAACGGGGAGATTGAGCTAGCTGAACCAGAGCCTATCCCAGAGCTGATGAGGTTATGGTCAAGCGCGGATGCAGACTCTCGGCATTTCCGAGAGAGCATTCGGTTCTTCAACGGGCACTTTGCCTTCACTACCCTTGGCGTCAGCCTAGACAACAACTACACAAACATGAAGTCCGGGGTGTACACGTTTCGGGCACATGGCACTATGTACCACAAGGTGCACTCGTTCGGTCCAAGATCTCGCCCTGAACATCTGCAGTTGTACTTCTACGATGACGATCCCAGCTTAAGCCATCGCAAGGAGGCCACCAAGCAATTGGACCAGCACGTTGTCAGCAAGTTAGTGGGCGTCCTTAGGGAAAACCCCTACTCCCAACAGTTTAGGAGTTTGGGTGCCCACAAGGAAAACCTCGAGGAGTACCGGATAGACCTCAACATTGACCAGAAACTAGACCAACGAAGATATAATAGACCCGTGTCATCCGAGGTGGCTGCGATTTGGGTCGAGGGAAGCGATCTAGCAAACAGGTTCAACCGCAGCATTACACTCTATGGGGACAACAACGAGAAGTATAGTATACATGCCACAGATGGCTGTTATGACCCGCTCTCGTATCCCCTCTTTTTTCCAAGGGGGGAGCTTGGTTGGCATCCAAATATCCCTAAGCACAATGTCCCTTGGGAGGTTGCACAACAACCAAGAGGAAACCGTGATAACGATTCAGGTGCACCTGGTTGTTATGCTTATATGCCAGAAAAAGTTCTCTATCCTTCCATATGGTACCTAACCTTCTTCTTTCACGTCTTTCCACAGAGGGGAACATCCGGTTGTGTGTCTCTGTTAGGGACTACTACTGTTACCGGCTACAGACGCGCCCTGCGATATTCAACCCCATACTACATGGAGCACGCCTGTTTCAGCAGTGGGGTGTCGACATGTTCATCAAGATTGAGGGATGTAGGCTAAAGTGGATCAGGGACCACCAGAGAGAGATACGTGCCGATCTATACCAAGGCCTTGTGGATAGCATCGCGGTTGGGGAGATGCGGGCGAGCGCTGTTGGGAAGAGGATCGTGCTGCCAGGGACGCATCAAGGAAGCAACCGAGACATGAAGCGGAGGCAGATGGACGCCATGGCACTGGTGCAGACATATGGGAAGCCTGACATCTTTTTGACTATGACATGCAATCCTAGCTGGGAGGAGATACTGAATGAGCTGCTTCCTGGCCAGACACCGCAGGACCGACCAGATCTTGTCGCACGCGTGTTCAAGGCCAAGCTAGAGACCATGAAAGAGATGTTGTTCAAAAAGCACATCCTTGGTGTTGTGGTAGCGCATGTGTATGTCGTCGAGTTCCAGAAGAGGGGCCTCCCCCATGCACACTTCCTGTTGATCATGAATTCAAATTATAAACTCGTGGTGCCAGAGCAGTATGACCGCATCATATCTGCAGAGCTCCCAAACAGGCATAAGTATCCAGAGCTCTATGCCATGGTCGTGAAGCATATGATGCACGGCCCATGTGGCAATCTTAATCCCAAAAATGTGTGCATGCAAGACTTGAAGTGCAAGAGCAAGTACCCACGACCGTTCAACCAAAACACCTTACAAGGGAAGGATTCATACCTGGTTTATCGACGGCGAGACGATGGTCGTCAGGCTAAGGTCCGTCGTCAAATGTTGGATAACAGATGGGTCGTGCCTTACAACCCTTATCTGTTGCGGATGTTCAACTGCCACATAAATGTCGAGGTGTGCTCCAGCATCAAGGCCGTCAAGTACCTTTACAAATACGTATACAAGGGTCACGATCGAGCTTCATTCAGCATTGACCAGCCTGACAGCAACGGGGTTGTAGACGAGATTAAAAGGTACGTTGATGCGAGATGGGTTACTCCACCAGAGGCAATGTGGAGGATATTCGGCTTCAACCTTTCTGGGAGTTTCCCGTCGGTCCTACAGTTGCCGCTTCATCTCCCTAATATGAATAGTGTCACGTTCAAAGCAGGAGAGGACCTGACTGATGTCGTCGCCCGTGATACTGCATCTAAGTCAATGCTGACAGAGTATTTCCTCGCTAATCAGCAGCATGTGTGGGCTCGGGATATCCTGTACAAGGACTTTCCGGGAAGTTTCACATGGCAGAGACAGAAATACTGGAGGCCGAGAGAAAAGCAGCACCAAGTAGGTCGAATCGTGTCGGCCCATCCAGCCGAGGGGGAGCGGTACTTTCTGCGAGTGCTGCTCAACCATGTACCAGGCAAGACATCCTTCGAGGACCTACGGACCGTGGGCGGTGTGCTCTGTCATAGCTTCCGTGAGGCTGCCGAGAGATTGGGCCTCATCGAGGCCGACAACACGCTTGACGAGTGTCTTATAGAGTCAACACAGTTCGCGATGCCAGCCTCACTCAGGAGGCTCTTTGCAACAATCTTGGTATTCTGCGAGCCAGGTGACGTGCGCGGTCTATGGGATAGGCACCTAGAGGCAATGTCTGATGACTACCGCCGATCACACACGTGCTCAAAGGCAGTGGAGCAGATGGTGTTGCTTGACATAAGGGGCATGCTACAATCCATGGGCAAAGACATAGTGTTGTTCCCTCTTCCGGACATCGATGAGACCTATGACACTACTGGAGGCGAGGCCAGAGAAGTCACCGACGAGTCCTCCATCGAGGTTGACGCGAACGATGCTGGTTTAGCGTCCTCGCTAAACCCTGAGCAGAGGCTTGCATACGACGAGATACTGGCAACAGTCGATGCTGGTGATGGGGGTGTATTCTTTGTCGATGGCCCGGGAGGCACTGGGAAGACCTTCCTATACAAGGCACTGCTCGCAAAGGTTCGAGGCGAGGGCAAGATCGTGGTGGCTACGGCGACGTCGGGCGTCGCGGCTTCCATCATGCCTGGAGGAAGGACAGCCCACTCGAGGTTCAAGATCCCACTCAGCATTGAAGATGGGGGGTCGTGCAACTTCACCAAGCAAAGTGGAACGGCCAAGCTCCTGCACATGGCTTCACTCATCCTATGGGACGAGGCCACCATGACGAAGCGACAAGCGGTTGAGGCACTGGACAATAGCATGCGGGACATCATGGGACGACGGGACCGACTATTCGGGGGAAAGACTGTCGTGTTCGGTGGGGACTTCAGGCAGGTGCTTCCGGTCGTCAGGAAGGGGTCACGGGGTCAGATAATTGATGCGACCTTGCGGAGTTCGTACATATGGAAGGGCATGCGCCACCTAAGGCTCCTCACCAACATGAGGGCGCATAACGACCCGTGGTTCGCAGATTACTTGCTAAGGGTAGGCAACGGCACCGAGGAAACCGACGAGGAAGGCAACATAAGGCTCCCAGAAGATATTTGTGTGCAGCCAACAGAAGACGGCGTTGACCTAGAGAAGCTAATCGACCATGTATTTCCTGCTCTAGACAACAACATGGCTGATCCAAATTACATGACATCTCGAGCGATCCTCTCCACCAAGAACGACAACATTGATAAGGTAAACACACGCATGATAGAGCGCTTCCAGGGCGAAGAGAAGATCTACCACAGTTTTGATATTGCAGAGGATGATCCACATGGCTACTATGCCCCCGAGTTCCTGAACAACCTAACTCCCAACGGGCTGCCTCCGCATGCGCTCAAACTGAAGTTAAATTGCCCCGTTATACTGTTGAGAAACATTGATCCAGCTAATGGGTTGTGTAACGGCACAAGGCTTGTGGTCCGGGGTTTCCAAAGGAACGCCATCGACGCAGAAATCGTGCTAGGACAACATGCTGGTAGGAGGGTGTTCCTTCCTCGGATACCTCTCTGCCCATCCGATGACGATATATTCCCTTTCAAGTTCAAGAGGAAGCAGTTCCCTATTAGGCTCAGTTTTGCCATGACAATCAACAAGGCACAAGGGCAGACCATCCCGATTGTCGGGGTGTACCTACCAGACCCGATATTCTCTCACGGTCAGCTCTACGTCGCATTGTCTAGAGCCACTGCGAAGAGGAACATTAAGATTCTCGCCATCAAGGACAACGACAATGGTAAGGGCAAGGGCAAGGGCAAGGGCAAGGAACAAATCAATAATTCAAATAAGCGAAAAAGATCTGAGCCCTTATTAACGACCATGAAGAACATAGTCTACAAGGAAGTCCTTAGCACATGAAGTCGCCGGATCAAATTATAGCAACTCAAGGTAAAGTATTCAATTCTGCATTACAACCACATACTATTGTAGATCTTAATGCACACTGACCTGAGTTTGTTGCTGCGTAGTACTCGAGGGAGCATGGTCAGTCTTCAGAAACCATGAGTATTCCTTTCGCGACATCTGCCCGTCCTATACTTGGTCAAAGATGGACCTGTTTAAGCTGGAAATAACAAGAGACAACGTGAAGTTTCCAACATATGCAGGAGGAAGATGCTTGGACAGTGACTTGGTAAAGAAGAACAACATTACTAAGGTTTCATATTTCTTTCTAATTCATCTGCTTCTCAATATGGTAAAAACCTGAGGCATCTAATATCATATAGAAATAAAAATAATGACTTAAACTTCAGTTGCATAGAATCTCTTGTTAGAAATACATGGATAAGGAACTACGTATCTCTACTCCTAATGGAGCAGTTCGTACGTCATTCGTTGGTACTATTAGGTGGTGTTATATATACTGATATTTTTTTAGTGAAATAAGGGAAGGCACATTGAAATTCAGACAAACTGAATCAGCCGGAGTCAGATAATGTGAGCAAAGTGTGTGCAATAGCTGCAGCAATTGGCGTCTCCCGGTCTGTTCCAGCAAGGAGCTCTATCATAAATAGTCTCATGTGCATATAACTAACAAGTAAAATAAGCACATTATAAGCTTGGAATTCCTCTTACCTTATCAATATGATTTCCTTTAACTGCTTTGTCAGCTCTTCAAATAGAACCTACAAATATTGAAAGTAAGCTATAAGCATTGTCTCTTCAGATTGCTTGTAATGGTAGCATAATGCTTGCTTCAAGCAAACAATTGGTGTCGGTTAGAATTAGTAACAAGTTTTCTGTCATCGACAATGGAGAGAAGACAAACAAAGAACTGGAGGATAAAAGACATGTTAGTTCAGCTGATGATTAATCTCTTGGAAGCATAAAACCATCTGAAGTTACTGTGCACTGGGAGAATGTTTGTATAGGTTAAAGCATAGAAGCCACACAGTATGATCCTATTTGAACACTAAAATATATTACATATATAGACATCACTTACAAGGCATCCATAATCACTGACATCAAGCTTCATAATCTGCTTCTTCAAGATTCTGATAATATGCGTCCTAACCTGAAAATCATTACTGTGTTAAATTGCAAAAGCACACTGGAAATAAGCGAGAAGGAAAATAATACTGAATATGCAGTGTGAGGCACTAACTATTGTACAGTTCAATTTGCATGACTATTTAGTGTCTCTAGAATCTGCAGAAGTTAATAAATAAATATCGGATAAAACAAATGAGTGGGCAAAGTTAAACCAAGTGATCACTCTGAAATATGTCTCTTAAGATATAATAAGAAAATGGAAAGAGAAAAAAATAACAGAAAATGTACCTTGCCACTCTCTTGAGTGTGAGAACCACTACACACATGTCTGACAAAAAATGGTGGCTATCAGAATAAGTACCAAAACACCATATGCAACGCATTCATAAAGAATGAGTGTCAGCAACTTAGTTGAAGAACAGATGCGTTTACATGGGATCCAGAAATTCCAAATATTTCCAATCCATTTTACGGAGGGCCTCGGTAACTAGCCTGTAGAGATGAGAAATCCATGTACATAAGAAGTTGAACATATGTCGCAACTCACAAGGCTTTGATAGTGACACTTACTTGATTATATCCTCCTTGCTCAAATGACGACCTATCATCTTTCCCCATAGTACTTCGATGTCCTGTTAATATTTAGGTGCCGCGAGCAAACAAAATTAGAGTTGCCCAAAATATGGTACTGAATCATCATAAACAGAGGTGGCGATTCAGGCACAAATTGCAACTTGTCTACTGGAATAAAATTATGGCATCACATACAGAAACTGATACTACTGGAAACATGATGAAAGTAACAATTACTTTCTTAAGGTTGTAGTCGGGCTTCCTCGACTCCGACACTTCCTGCCATGCAGTCAAGAACATTCCGGTTTCAGCTCAAACTCAAGCAGCCCATACTCTAAATCAACACCCATGCTCCAACGATGCGTACCTTAGCTGTGACCCGCTTTTCCTTGGCAGTGACGGGCTGCGGCTTCCCCTTGGTGCCGCCGCCGCCGCCTCGCGATTCCTCTTGTTGGTGGTCGCGGCCACCGACCATGGCGACGCTAGGTGGTGCTGGCAAAGGGAGGAAGACGGACGGAGAGCGAGGGTTTCTTGGTAGAGCTGGAGGAAGGCTCTGTCATCGCGCTAAGCTTTGCCGCCGCCCCATCGTCGGAATAACCTGTCGGGCGTGGATGGCGGTGGATCGAACCAATCGAGCCACCGTGGCAGTCGGAGGAGGATGCGGACGAAGCCATCGAGGGAAGGGAGGACGGGCTCGGCGCGCGACATGGAGGAGAGATGGCTGGGAGAGGAGGGGCCGGCCGACGCCGTGGAGGGGAGACAAGAATGCGGCGACGCCGTCTATGGACGGGAAGCGGCAGGGACGGGATCAGGCTCGAGCTGAGAGAGTTAGAGGACTGTGTGATGCCGTGAGGATAAGATGTATAGTATTTCTTTGAGAACTGGATAAGATGTATAGTAGGTGGAAAAGAAAACACAGAAGAAATCTATCAGTCTCTAGCTCGGCCCGTCCACTCTTGGGCTGGCCCATCCGCTGCTCAAAGAGTTTTGGGCCCTGGATGAACGCCTCAGGCTGTCTAAAAAAATCTAATTAGGGGTACTCAGTTAGTTTTATTTCCTCGTCAAATAAAAGTTAGTTTTTTTTGCAAATTTGTCTAAAAAACATTTTTGCAAATATAAAAAGTTGTGTTAGTCTCACTTTTATTTTAATTTATTATAAATGTTTATATAATGTAGTATAAAATATTTCTTATATTTTTATATGTTTATATGTTTAAGTTTTCTTCAACGGAGATTAAAAAGTGATGGACTTGGATAGTGTTTTAAAAATAGCAACTGACATAGGCAATGACGTAACAATGATGGGTCGTACTGAAACATCACGAGAAAATAATCCTTCTTTATATGTATGTTATACATAATAATACAAAAGGTACATGTTAAATATGATTATTTGCATATATGTGAGAGATAGAGATGTATTCTGGTGACGTTCACGAAGTATTCATGCTAACTACATAGTGTTTTTGCGCAGGATGGGAATGAGTTGAGAAAGAAGTTTGTATTATATTTGATCAAATATCGTGTGAATGATGTTAAAGACAACAATCCTGATATTATGTGAGAATATTTTAAGCGTATCAAGCAATTCTTAATTTGTAACAAATTGTTAGTTGGATAATCGCTCTATATGTATACATCGTCAAATTGCCTTTTTTAGTCATTTTACATTGCAAGTGAGGTGAACTTCAATTATTACCTGGTTATGGTTGTGCTATCTTTTTTCTATATGTAAAATTTAACATGCATTATGTTCATATAACATCTGTAAAATATTTCAAAAGCCCGTAGCAACGCACGGGCATTCTATTAGTGGAGAGTAAAGTTGCCCAACTGGAGTAAGAGACGGTCTACGATCCACGAGTAGGATTCGGGGACGGTCAACTTTTTTTTTTGAGAATTGTCTTTTTTTTAGAAGAACTTTTTGAGAATTGTTGTCCCTGTACTTGTACGAGCGTGACTCGGTCCCAGCCCATACGGTACAGTCCACGGGATCGACCCCAAGGCGCTCCCGCTTGCATGTCCGTTTCCTTTCCTCAAAAAAGAAAAAAAAAACTCGCCTTGCTGGGCCAACCAAGTAGTACCAGTGTACCACCCCCACTCGCCAAAAAAAAAAAAGTTCTATCCCATTGCACCGATCGGCCGATGCTGCACCGCGACCCGTGACACGCCGGTCAAAAGGACGAGGGCGGCATAGCGCTGGCAGTCAGTTGACTCAGTTCCTCCCGCGCGTTTACAATCCAAGAATTGTGGGGACGTGATCCCAATGGAGGATGGTTCAGTCTGAGGCATGTTCGTGAGGCCCATGACCTCACAGGTTGAGTTGGCCTCCGTCGGATCATGTTGCAAGCTCGGTCACTGAAAATTGCAGAAATCATGACAATTGATTTTGTTTTGCAGAAATCACTAAAAAATTGACAACGTAACTGTTCAACGTGTATTGAAATTATTGTGTAATAATAGTAATTCTAGAAATGTATTAAAACATGCTAAAGGTGTTTGTAGAAATGTAAGAATAAATTGCAAGCTTGGTCACATCATGAATTTGTAGCCTGTGAGGTCATGGGCCTGACGAACAAGTTTTAGTGGATTTTTTAGTGATTTCTGCAATTTATTTTAGGATGCGTTTGGTTGCCCGCATATAGCCTAGCCAGGCCCATGCGGAAAAAAGAGACCCGTTGAGTTACCTGCATTCGCTGTTTGCACTGCATAGTATGAACTTTAAAACACCTTTGGCCCTGCATCCAGAGGAACGCCCAAACCGACCGTTTTTGTGTAGCCAGGCCCGAGCGGTGCAACCCTAGGCACGTGGGTGTGGGCGGTTGCACACATGGATGCGGTCTCGACAAGTCACATTGTTTCCCAAAGCGTCGTCATAAATCATGATTTGGTACTTACCGACGTTCAAGTTGCTGACCCCTGACACCATGAAGGCGATCGTCTTCAACGACGAGGGACCAAGTGCAAGCAGCACGACGACGCCTTCGCCGTGACCGCCTGAGCTCCTGCTGTTCGTTCCTTGTTGCTTGTTGGTTTAAGACTTGGGTTTCGTTTAAAACTTATCGTACTATATTGGTTTAAAACTTGTGATGCATGGTTAAGACTCGTGTTTGTGCCTAACTTTGTTCTATTGCTCTAGTTGGTTGTCCATGTGTGCCTCTGGTAACCTCACCATATCGAGGAGGAGGTTACCACACAACTGTTCTAGATGTAACCAAACAACCAGACTTGTGTTTCCCATGAAACAAGTCCGCAAACAAACAACATGCCTTTCGTTTCAGCACATGCAGGCTAGAGGGGATGCAGTCAACCAATCAACATGCAAATGATGGTTTTTTGCCTGCATATGCTCAGCCAGGCCCAACCGAGACAAGTATGCAAAGGGGGAAAATGATGCAAGTAACCAAACGCATCCTTAGTGATTTCTCGCTCTTTCATACTGACACATGGGGCCCACATCCGAATTTGAGGGGACTTTCTACGTGATTAAACAAAACATGAGGTGTTTTCAGGAAAAACAAAATCAATTGTCCACTTCCATGTGGCAGCCCATACGTAGCATACGGGTGCAGGCGCCGTATATGCATGGAAGGATAAGTTACAACATCACTTTTGTGTGTTTTACAAGTTTGGATACCAAACTGACTGCGACGGCAAGTTAAGGCCTCCACGTTGTATTTAACTCCTCTTGTATCGTATTATCTATTCATTGTGTTTATCTTGTTGTTTAGTACTTAATTAATATACTTAGCAATGAAAGTTTACCAAAAAAATTATGTATGCAAAAGATGCACTGAGGACAAATAGTAAAAATCTTACCATCATTCCTAAATAGATGTGACCGTAGTTCAATACGATCACTATTGGTCTCACGTGTTGAGTGCTAACATTTCTAAGTGCAGGAAGAAAATTTGTCTTGACAGTATGAAGATCCTCAAGCCATAAAACATAATGACTTATCTTCTCGCAGTTTAGTTCAGCTCCGGGACGGTAGTAGGTCCTGTCTACCAAGCGCCGGACATGTTTGTTTGAATGGAAATAAGCTGTCAATAGAAATTAGATGTCAATTATTTTTGAATAAGCAATATCAAAGACAAAAATATAGTTGAGAAGAACTCACATAATGGTAGAACTGGAGGCGTCTGCATATCGACCCATATGTCTCTATTACCTTCAATATCATCTTCCAGACGAATATCAAAGGTGATAACCATATCAGGCTCAAATGCATAAGCCTTGTATAGTGCTTGCCAAGTTTTGCATTCGAAATAGGTGTACGTGTTTGCATTGTATACTTTGACGTTGAAAGTATAACCATGCTCAGTTTTCAGGTAAACTCTCTTTACCTCCATAGTTTCCATAGCATTAAAACCTATCTTATCCAAGACAAAAATTCTTGCATGGCAGGGGATGCGCTAGTAGAATAGTGAAAATTAAAAATTATAAGTCAGGCAAATGAAGCATAAATAAGTCATGCTTAATTACGAAAATAGACTTGTCGTTGTGACTTACTCTATCGAATTCGAATTTCTCATCTAGCTTGATGTTAAATCGCCTATCATCAACAAAGGAAATTTCTGTCGCACAGGCCGCGCTGGTCTTCACAGTATTAGCACATAATAAAAAAAAATCGTCGTCAGACGACATTTCCTATGTTCATATAGGCGAAACATTAAACATTACTAATTCAATTAATTCAACTAATTCAACTAAGCATTTACTAAAAATAAACTAGCTATATTAATTCAAGTAATCTCATATACCTAAATTTTAATTAGTAGAAATAATCTCATATACCTAAATTTTCTTACTAAAAATAAACTAGTTCTATTAATTCA
>NC_057801.1:156546229-156546805 GCF_018294505.1 Triticum aestivum | reverse complement strand
GACGCGCGGCGACGACGGGCGGCGGGGGCGGCGATCGAGGGTGGCGGGGGCGATGGCGCGGCGTCGTCGTCGTCGGGATATAGATCGATGTCGCGCGAAGTGGAGAAGTGATCGATGATGGAACTGTTTTTTCGTAAGTGTAGTATATATAGAAGGAGCCTTTAGTACCGGTTGGAGCCTCCAACCAGTACTAATGGTCGTGCGCTGCCACCCGCAGTGCGCTATTTTTAGTCCCACCTCGCCGAGCGAAGGACAGCCGCACTGGTTTACAAACCCAGCCGCGGCTGCCCTTTCGAACTCCTCTACATAGCAGGCTTCTGGGCCTAACTAGGGAGCGCTGCCGTGTGAGCCTGCTGGCCCTTCTAGGCCTGAATTTGCACACCCTAGGTCTTGCAGGCCCACCGGGCAGCGCCCCAACAATTTTTTTATATAATTTTTTCTTTTCTGCATTATTTATTTTCTTGTTTTTATTTTTGCGTAATTTTTTATATAGTTTTTTCTTTTCTGTTTTATTTTTTTCTTCTATTTATTTCTGAGTAGTTTTTTTGCTGTATTTAGTTTCTTTGTGAATATTTT
>NC_057801.1:156540723-156545906 GCF_018294505.1 Triticum aestivum | reverse complement strand
CATTATTTATTTTCTTCCTTTTATTTTTGAGTAATTTTTTATATAGTTTTTCTTTTCTGCTTTATTTTTTTCTTTTATTTATTTCTGAGTAGTTTTTTTTTGCTGTATTTAGTTTCTTTGTGAATATCTTTGCTTTATATAATTTTTTTTCTGCATTATTTATTTTCCTCTATTTATTTTTGAGTAATTTTTTATATAATTTTTTCTTTTCTGCTTTTTCAGAGTTCGTTTTGTTTCACGGTCATTTAGCTCTCTAAACAAATAAGTTAAAAAATGAAGTGCCCGTGTAACTGATGAGTTCCGGTCCGAAACCATGATACTCCGAAAGAGATTGTCCAGTTTGTACACGAAGTTCGTCCAGTTTTTGCCGTGACCCTCTCTATTTTCTCGCACATGCTATGCAGGTGAAATGATGGTACCTTCAACATTTTCAGAGTTTGTTTTGTAGTGATTTTCATTTTCACGGTCATTTAGCTTTGATCTAAATAAATCGGTGACTGAAAAACAGCAAATCATGTCAGAACGTGTTGGAAATTGATGACGTCGCTTCGAATGCTGCATAATACCGACTCAAAAAAAGTCCGAAGTTCAAATAAGTTAAAAAATGAAGTGCACGTGTAACTGATGAGTTCTGGTCCGAAACCCTGATACTCCGTAAGAGATTGTCCAGTTTGTACACGAAATTCGTTCAATTTTTGCCGTGACCCTCTCTACTCTTTCGCACATGCTATGCAGGTGAAATGATGATACACATAGAGTTCAATGAAGACCAAATGCTTGTGATAGTTTGAGAAGTAACATATTTAAATTGTGCATCTGAACACAGAAAAAATACATTGATCAGTACCGCCTTTCAGCCAAAATGCGCTACACTACAGAGAAGTACATAAAAAATACATTGATCATCAATGATCTTTTTGTATAGAAACTAAATTGTCAATATGAATCTACCACCGATTTAAGAACCGGCGAAGACTCCTATTGCAGCCACAGATCCTACACATAGAGTTCAATAAAGACCAAATGCTTGTGATACTTTGAGAAGTAACATATTTAAGGTGGTCAAAATCTTGCTAGGGGAGCGAGGTGGGACTAAAAATAGCCCTGCCACAACCTCTTTAGTACCACTAAAGACACTGGTGCCCGACCAACACCTTTAGTACCGGTTCGTGGCATGAACCGGTACTAAAGATTCGCATTGAAACGGTACTAAAGATCTTCTCCCGCCTAGTCATTTGAACCGGCACTACTGGACACATTAGTGCCGGCTCATATGCAAAGTACTAATGTTTCTCAGATTTGACCCTTTTTCTACTAGTGTACGCGGACTATATATATTTATATTTCTTTGAAAGAGAGAATATTCATATGAACAAATATATGAAACCCTTACTGATGTTCTCGCATGTACATCCATAGTAAGTACATCCGAAAGTCGAAAAAAGTACAAAAATCGTTGCATATATTGTCGACATTGTCTCATCACCCAGCAAGTGTCCTCCCTGTATTGTCTAAAATAGTTAGTATGATTTGAAAGAAGAGAGTTGTCTTCCAATTCCATCGCCATAAAAATGAAGGGGCTACGATATCGAACATCTGGTTTTGCAGGAGCACGTGTTTCTTGAAGCTGTCGCCGACACATGGGGCAACTTCCCTTCGCCTGGAGCCACCTCTCCATGCATCGCCCACGGAAGATGTGCCCACACACTGTCTCCTTCCACACGGTCGTTGCGCCCTCTTGATCCAAGCATATGGGGCATCCTTCGCCGTCCGATGGCGCCTCCACCGGCTTTAGCACCTCGTCCACGGTGGCAGTGCTGGACTCCTCGAGCTCGGGGTGACGTGGTTCCATTGCAGAAGCACTCTCCACGCTACCAAAACACGGCGCTACGGCAAGTTCCCAGACGGCTGATCAATCGCTGACTTGTGTTTTCAGTGTTACCGGAGAATCAAGTTCCGACGGCGAAAAGTGAAGCTGGCTCCTGTGGTTCTTTGGTTGTGTTGGGAGGGCGTTTGTGTTGCATATATGGAGAGTAAAGTTGGCCAACGGGAGTAGGAGACGGTTAACGATCGACGAGTAGGATTCAGGGACGATCCACGTATACGCAGTGGATTGTTTTTTTTTGAGGAACGTATACGGAGTGGGTTGTCCCTGAACATACGAGCGTGATTCGGTCCCAGGCCACACTACATTGTCCCGCGGCCACATGAGGTCGGGGGCCGAGCACGGGGACGCCGACCACATGAGGTCGAGGGCAGCGCGCCCGGCGTCGGCGCGCGATCCCTCCCAGGACTGCCACCGTGGCCCGAGGCCAAGCTGGAGACTGGGGAGGAGGAGGAGATTGGCCGCCTCCGCTTGGCGCTGGGGTGCGCCGCCTCCGCCGCCGAGCGCGTGTCGGGGTGGATGCTCCGGTGCAGGGGAAGAAGTGGAGGCGCGAGGTTGCCGCGCATGCGCAGGGCGTCCTCCACCCCGTGGAGGTGCTCCGAGGCCGCCGCCGCGGCTCTGGTGGCGGCGAGAAACTCGGCGCGGAAGTAGATGTCGGGGAGGTCGCCTCGGGCAACCAGACGTGCCGCGGCTCCCAGGTGGCCGCGAGAGATTGCCACCTCGTCGTAGGCGGCGCCGGCCTGCCCTGGCCTCGCGCGCCCTCGGTCGGGCCTGCTGCCGTAGAGAGTCATCGCCGCGGATCCATCGGCGCGCGAGGAGCTCGACGGTCCCAAGGCCAGAAAGCAGGATGGCAAGATGCTTGCCCGCCACGGCAAGCTTGTCCGCCGACTCTCCAATGAGCGAGACAGCGCGGTCGACGTCACCACCGCGCAGAGGCGATGCGAGTGCGAGGTCGATGGTGGCGGTGGCAGCAGCGAGGTCGCCGCGGGCGCCGGCGGCGAGGGCACGCGAATCCTCAAAGCGCTCCCAGAAGAGAGGCTTCCACGGCAGCGCAGAAGCCATCTCTCTCGCGCGCGCGCGGTGTTGCGAAATCTTTTCCGACGGCGTCTCCGGTGCCACGTCCCTTCCCGTCCCGGTGTTCTTGTCGTTAATCGAAGTAGCCGGCTGCCAGGTGCCAGGTTGGCGGGGTGGACCCCATGGCCCTAACCGACTATCCATCCCGGCGTCGAGGTGAAAACCTGCGCGCGGTAGAAAATTAGGTGGGAGTTGGTGAAATTATTTGAAGAGTGGAGTTACTGTTTCAGGAGCAAGTGGAGATCAACGGAAGTCAGGAGCAAGCGAATAATTCTAGACTTTTTTTTCGCCAATACGTAGAGGCTGTGTATTTTTCATTGAAAAAAAAGGAAATAGAATTACATGGGATGGTGCATCTTGCAGCATGTACCTGACATGGCATGCGCTAGTGCACCTGAGCAGAGGAAAAGGGCTTGCTCAGCTCCAACATTTTATTTGAGGGGTACATCTCGGGAAGTAGGTTCATTATCGTGGTGGCTCCGGCTTTGGCCCATAACAGCGCCTCCTCCTTGAGCTCGTAAAGGAGTGAGGAGACGGAAGGCTGTTGGTTGTCGAAGATGCATCCGTTGCGGTGCTTCCGAGCGGATTAGGACGTGAGCATGATAATGGAGGAAAGCCCTCAGCGATGCATGGTGGGGGCATGCGAGCAGGTAGACGATCCACCATTCAGAAAACGTCGTCGGGAGAGTGGCCATGGAGCGGCACCATGAGAGCACCTCATGCCACACCTCATGGGAGTTGGGGCAGTCAGCGAGCAGGTGCTGCATGTCCGAGAGCGTCATGGATATCTTGCACCCAGGCACGATAAGACAACCCCTGTCATAAAGTGCGATCTCGACGCCTGCGTTTAGGAACGTGCTTATAGATACAAGATGAAATGACGTCATCAAGGGCCGTCAGCTACATTACAAGAGAGAAAAGGGGGAGAGGAGGCGATTGTACGTAAACGATGTGTCTGTGGGGAAAGATGCATGTTTAGTTAATGGACACATGCAACTACTAATGACATTTGCTAATCCTAATGGCTATTCATTAATTGACATGAGGTCTATGCTCAACTCGGGTGTCCTAGGTGCTTCTGGTGGTACGGGTGAGCTGCCGAATGAAAGCTCCGCACTTTGGCATGGCAGTGCCCGTGGGGTGTCACTCTCCTCTTTAGGACATTGTTATGTGGTTCGACTAAGTGTTCCGGGTGAAGACCCTCATCCGTCTCGTACTCGACATCGGTGACGCTTTGCACCCTTTCCCCTTCAGAGGGCATTGTCGTGAGCTTAGGTATTCCAGTGTGTGTCGTAGCATTGTATTGGGACCTTCCTGTGTTAGTACTTGACATTGTAGTCGTGTGTGGTTGTGGTGTCCGGTTATCCCAAGATTTGCTTTATACGAGGGCTGCAAATCTACCTTGTACTGTTCGGCCATGTACTTTGATTTGTGCTTTATTTATATCTAGGACGCAATTGATGAGATAGGTTATTTCCTTGTACCTTGTTTTTTTCTGACCATGCTACCTTTTGGAAGCAAGGAAAAACTGATGAAGTAATTAATATATTCTCTACTGATACCTTGTGCGGCTTATGGCTTTTGCGAAATGACATTGTCTTTCCAGGAGCGAAAGTGGCGAAGCTTGAAGTGCATCCTGACTTTAGTAGTTTCTCTGGTTCGTTCCTGAAAGGTGTTGTGCGTTGGTACTCAAGCTACGTGGCTCCTTGAATGTCTTCTGCCTTGATCGTCGACATGGGGAGCTCCTTAGGATAGATCGGCATTGATGTTATTCACCTGTATCGATCGGGTTAAAACGCTATTAGAAGGGCTTACCTATAATAATTTTGCTGCAGCTACTGTCCGGCTGTGGTAATTATTTTGTGGGTTGGATGCCGTGGCCTTAGCTTTTTCAATAAAAATTTGGGACGGGGGAAAGCCCTTTAATTCAAAAAAAAGTGGGGCAGAAGTTTGTTTTGAGAGAAAACTAGGAAAAGACAAACCATTTCAGTGCATGCGACATCATGGGCCATAGTTTGAATTGCAACTGTTTGTTTTAACAAATATAATTGCAGAGTTCTTCGTACAATCTCCTGTTCATTTTCTAACGAATGGATACGCAAATTATATATGTTTATATTTCTTTGATAGAGAGAATATTCATATGAACAAATATATAAAAACTCGCACTGATGTTCTCGCATGTACATCCACAGTTAGTACACAAATCATACTCTGGTCAATG
>NC_057801.1:156537077-156540503 GCF_018294505.1 Triticum aestivum | reverse complement strand
CACCCAACAAACGTCTCCTCCCTGTATTGTCTAAAATAGTTAGTACGATTTGGAAGAGGAGAGTTGTCTTCCAATTCCGTCGCCATAAAGATGAAGGGGCTATGATATCGAACATCTGGTTTGGTAGGAGCACGTGGTTGTTGAAGCTGTCGCAGGCACACGGGGCAACTTCCCTTCACCTGGAGCCACCTCTCCACGCATCCTCCATGAAAGATGTGCCCACACACGGTCTCCTTCCACGCGGTCGTTGCTCCCTCTTGATCCAAACATATGGGGCATCCTTCACCGTCCGATGGCGCCTCCACCGGCTTTAACACCCCGTCCGCCGCGGTGGCAGTGCGGGATTCCTCGAGCTCGGGCTGACGTGGTTCCATGGCAGAAGCACTCTCCACGCTACCAAAACATGGCAATACGGCGAGTTCCTAGACGGCTGATCGATTGCTGACTTGTGTTTTCAGTGTTACCGGAGAATCTAATTTCCGACGGCGAAAAGTGAAGCTGGCTCCTGTGGTTCTTTGGTTCTGTTGGGAGGGCGTTTGGGTTTGCATATATGGAGAGTAAAGTTGCCCAACTGGAGTAAGAGACGGTCTACGATCCACGAGTAGGATTCAGGGACGGTCGACTTTGTTTTTTTTTTCTTTTGAGAATTGTCGTCCCTGTACTTGTACGAGCGTGACTCGGTCCCAGCCCATACGGTACAGTCCACGGGATCGACCCCAAGGCGCTCCCGCTTGCATGTCCGTTTCCTTTCCTCAAAAAAGAAAAAAAAAACTCGCCTTGCTGGGCCAACCAAGTAGTACCAGTGTACCACCCCCACTCGCCAAAAAAAAAAAAAGTTCTATCCCATTGCACCGATCGGCCGATGCTCCACCGCGACCCGTGCCACGCCGGTCAAAAGGACGAGGGCGGCATAGCGCTGGCAGTCAGTTGACTCAGTTCCTCCCGCGCGTTTACAATCCAAGAATTGTGGGGACGTGATCCCAATGGAGGATGGTTTAGTCCGAGGCATGTTCGTCAGGCCCATGACCTCACAGGTTGAGTTAGCCTCCGTCGGATCATGTTGCAAGCCCGGTCACTGAAAATTGCAGAAATCATGACAATTGATTTTGTTTTGCAGAAATCACTAAAAAATTGACAACGTAACTGTTCAACGTGTATTGAAATTATTGTGTAATAATAGTAATCCTAGAAATGTATTAAAACATGCTAAAGGCGTTTGTAGAAATGTAAGAATAAATTGCAAGCTTGGTCACATCATGAACTCGTAGCCTGTGAGGTCATGGGCCTGACGAACAAGTTTTAGTGAAATTTTTAGTGATTTCTGCAATTTATTTTAGCATGCGTTTGGTTGCCGCATATACCCCAGCCAGGCCCACACGGAAAAAAGAGACCCGTTCAGTTACCGCATTCGTTGTTTGGCCTGCATAATATGGACTTTAAAACACCTTTGGCCATGCATCCAGAGAAACGCCCAAACCGGCCGTTTTTGTGTAGCCAGGTCCGAGCGATGCAACCCTAGGCACGTGGGTATGGGCGGTTGCACACATGGATGCGGTCTTGACAAGTCGCATTGTTTCCCAAATCGTCGTCATAAATCATGATTTGGTACATACCAACGTTCAAGTTGCTGACCCCCGAGACCATGAAGGCGATCGTCTTCAACGACGAGGGACCAAGTGCAAGCAGCACGACGACATCTTCGCCATGACCGCCTGAGCTCCTGCTGTTCGTTCCTTGTTGCTTGTTGGTTTAAGACTTGGGTTTGGTTTAAAACTTATCGTACTATGTTGGTTTAAAATTTGTGATGCATGGTTAAGACTTGTGTTTGTGCCTAACTTTGTTCTGTTGCTCTAGTTGGTTGTCCATGTGTGCCTCTGGTAACCTCGCCACATCGAGGAGGAGGCTACCACATAACTGTTCTAGATGTAACCAAACAACCGGACTTGTGTTTCCCATGAAACAAGTCCGCAAGCAAACAACATATCTTCCGTTTCGGCACATGCAGGCTAGAGGGGATGCAGACAATCAATCAACATGCAAATGATAGTTTTTTGCCTGCATATGCTCAGCCAGACCCAAGTGGGACAAGTATGCAAAAGGAAGAAAATGATGCAAGTAACCAAACGTATCCTTAGTGGTTTCTTGCTCTTTCATACTGACACGTGGGGCCCACATCCGAATTTGAGGGGGCTTTCTACGTGATTAAACAAAACATGAGGTGTTTTCTAGAAAAACAAAATCAATTGTCCACTTCCATGTGGCAGCCCATACAGTAGCATACGGGTGCAGGCGCCGTATATGCACGAGAGGATAAGTTACAACATCACTTTTGTGTGTTTTACAAATTTGGGTACCAAACTGACTGCGACGTCAAGTTAAGGCCTGCACGTTGTATTTAACTCGTCTTGTATCGTATTATCTACTCATTGTGTTCATCTTGTTGTTTGTCAAAGAGGTATATACATCGGGAGTCTTAGAACTTGCACGCGGTGGTCACTTTGGCGCACAAAATTATTAATATGTGATCATGGTCATCGAACTTGCATGCGCGTACAAATACGGCCGCATATCCCGTGTGCGCGCGTATTCAGTGCATGTGTGAATGCCGGCGTGGACAGGGCCCGCTGTCAGTGATAGATGGCGCTCTGCGAGACGCATTTTGTGCCAAAAGCCTTGCTTTTTTTTATCAGCAGGAAATGCCAACTGTGTTAGCCCCGTCTACCAGTACAAAGCAAAAACTAATACTCCCTCTGTTCGAAAATACTAGTCGGAGAAATTGATAAAAATAAATGCATTTAGAACTAAAATATATCTAGATACATCCATATCTCCGACAGATAGTGCGACACCAGGTTTCGAACCAATGACCGAGCACTGGTACATCAGCCGGTCTAGCCACTCTAACATACTCCAGATTTCCCTATACAAGAGAACTCCCCATTAATTTTTTTAGAAGAACACCGCGCTTTATTTCATGTGTCAAAATTCAAAGGGATACAAAGGTGCTCCAGAGAATCAATGAGCCACACATGTCAGACCACTATCAAGAGTAGTAGCCATTAGCTAGTCTATGTGCTCCACCATTATTCAAGAGGAAACGGTGACGAAAATATGACCGGGGGTGTAAACGGTGGAGGGGGGCGCCGCACACGGCTAACAATTGATCTGGTGTGTGCTAGGTGCCCCCTCCCACATATATATAGGTGGGAGGGAGGGAGGAGCAGCCATAGGAGGTGCCCAAGTAGGAGGAATCCTACTTGGAGTCCCTCTCAAGTCGCGCCCCCTTTCCTTATTTGGAGTGCGGGGAAAGGTAGGGGAGGGTGCCCCCCTTTCCTTTCTCCCATGAGAGGGAAAGGCATGAGGGGCTAGCCCTCCCCCTTTTCCTTCCCTAGTGGCCAAACAAGGGAGGGGGCGCACCAGCCCCCT
>NC_057801.1:156482567-156536718 GCF_018294505.1 Triticum aestivum | reverse complement strand
CCTTCCCTGTACATCTCAAAACATTTTGGTGTCCAAATACCATCGTCCTATATATCAATCTTTACCTCTCGACCATTTCGAGACTCGTCGTCATGTCCGTGATCTCATCTGGGACTCCGAACAACATTCGGTCACCAAAACATATAAGTCATATAACACTATATCATCAACAAAAGCTAAACGTGCAGACCCTATGGGTTCGAGAACTATGTAGACATGACCGAGACACCTATCCGGTCAATAACCAATAGCGGAACCTGGATGCCCATATTGGCTCCTACATATTCTGCGAAGATCTTTATCGGTCGAACCGTTATGACAACATACGTAATTCCCTTTGTCCATCGGTATGTTACTTGCCCGAGATTCGATCGTCGGTATCTTCATACCTAGTTCAATCTCGTTATCGGCAAGTCTCTTTGCCCATTCTGTAATACATCACCTTGTTACTAACTCCTTAGTCATTTGCTTGCAAGCTTATGATGTTTATTACCGAGAGGGCCCAGATACCTCTCTGATACTCGGAGTGACAAATCCTAATCTCGATCTATGCTAACTCAACAAACACCTTTGGAGATACCTGTAGAGCATCTTTATGATCACCCAGTTACGGTGTGACGTTTGATAGCACACAAGGTATTCCTCCAGTATCGGAGTTGCATAATCTCATAGTCGAAGGAATATGTATTTGACATGAAGAAAGCAATAGCAATAAACCAAACGATCATTATGCTAAGCTAAAGGATTGGTCTTGTCCATCACATCATTCTCCTAATGATGTGATCCCGTTATCAAATGACAACACATGTCTATGGTTAGGAAACCTTAACCATCTTTGATTAACGAGCTAGTCTAGTAGAGGCTTACTAGGGATGCTGTATTTGTTTATGTATTCACACATGTATTTAAGTTTCCGATCAGTACAATTCTAGCATGAATAATAAACCTTTATCATGAATAAGGAAATAATATAAAATAACAACTTTATTAATGCCTCTAGGGCATATTTCCTTCAGTCTCCCACTTGCACTAGAGTCAACAATCTAGTTCACATCACCATGTGATTTAACACCCATAGTTCACATCGCCATGTGACCAACACCCAAAGAGTTTACTATAGTCAATAATCTAGTTCACATCGTCATGTGATTAACACCCAAAGTGTATTAAGGAGTGATCATATTTTGCTTGTGAGAGAAGTTTAGTCAATGGGTTTGTCACATTCAGATATGTATGTATTTTTGTAAATTTCTATGTGTACAAAGCTCTGTATGGCGCTACTCTAGCTATTTTCTCCCAATTTCAATATGTATCCAGATTGAGACTCAGAGTCTTCCGAATTGGCATCAAAGCTTGCATCAACGTAACCCTTTCTATGAGCTCTTTATTACCTCCATAATCGAGAAATATCTCCTTAGTCCTCTTATCTAACTAAGGATAATTTTGACCGTTGTCTAGTGATCTACTCCTGGATCACTATTGTACCCCTTTCCAAACTCATGGCAAGGTACACAACATGTTTGGTACACAGCATGGCATACTATATAGAACCTATGGCTGAGGGATAGGGAATGACTTTCATTCTCTCTCTATCTTCTATGGTGGTCGTGTTTTGATTCTTACTCAATTTCACACCTTGCAACACAGGCAAGAACCCTTTCTTTGACTGGTCCCTTTTGAACTTCTTCAAAATCTTGTCAATGTATGTGCTTTGTGAAAGTCCTATTAAGCATCTCGATCTATCCCTATAGATCTTGATGCCCAATATATAAGTAGCTTCACCGAGGTGTTTCATTGAAAAATTCTTATTCAAGTATCCTATTTATGCTATTCAGAAATTCTATATCATTTTCGATCAATAATATGTCATCCACATATAATATCAGAAATGCTACAGAGCTCCCACTCACTTTCTTGTAAATACGTGCTTCACCATAAGTCTGTATAAAACCATATGCTTTGATCACCTCATCAAAGCATATATTCCAACTCCGAGATGCTTGCACCAGTCCATAGATGGATTGCTGGAGCTTGCACACTTTGTTAGCACCTTTAGGATCAACAAAAACTTCTGGTTGCATCATATACAACTCTTTTTTAATATCCATTAAGGAATGCAGTTTTTGACATCCATTTGCCATATTTCATAATTATAAAATGTGACAATTGCTAACATGATTCGGACGGACTTAAGCATCGCTACGGGTGAGAAAGTCTCATTGTAGTCAACCCCTTGAACTTGTCAAAAACACTTTTGTGACAAGTTGAGCTTTGTAGATAGTGATATTACCATCAGCGTCTGTCTTCCTCTTGAAAATCCATTCATTCTCAATGGCTTGCCGATCATTGGGCAAATCCACCAGAGTCCACACTTTGTTCTCATACATGGATCCAATCTCTGATTTCATGACCTCAAGCCATTTATTGGAATCTGGGCTCATCATTGCTTCTTCGTAGTTCGTAGGTTCGCCATGGTCTAATAACACGACTTATAGGACAGGATTACCGTACCACTATGGTGTGGAACATGCTCTGTTCGAATTACAAAGTCCAGTAGTAAGTTGATCTGAAGTTTCATGATCATCATCATTAGCTTCCTCTTTAGTTGGTGTAGGCATCACGGGAACGGATTTCTCTGATGTGCTACTCTCCAATTCGAGAGAAGGTACAATTACCTCATCAAGTTCTACTTTCCTCCTACTCACTTCTTTTGAGAGAAAACTCCTTCTCTAGAAAGGACCCATTCTTAGCAACAAAGATCTTGCCTTCGGATTTGTGGTAGAAGGTTTAGCCAATAGTTTCTTTAGGGTATCCTATGAAGACGCACTTCTCTAATTTAGGTTCAAGCTTATCAGGCCGAAGCCTTTTGACATAAGCATCGCATCCCCAAACTTTAAGAAACGATAGCGTACGTTTCTTGCAAAACCATAGTTCATACGGTGTCGTCTTAACGGATTTATACGGTGCCCTATTTAACGTGAATGCGGCTGTCTCTAATGCATAACCCCAAAATGATAATGGTAAATCGGTAAGAGACATCATAGATCGCAACATATCTAATAAAGTATGGTTACGACATTTAGACACACCATTACATTGTGGTGTTCCAGGTGGCATGAGTTGTGAAACTATTCCACATTGTTTTAAATGAAGGCCAAACTCATAACTCAAATATTTGCCTCCATGATCAGATCGTAGAAACTTTATTTTCTTGTTACGATGATTCTCCACTTCACTCTTAAATTCTTTGAACTTTTCAAATGTTTCATACTTGTGTTTTCTCAAATAGATATACCCATTCCTACTCAAATCATCTGGGAAGGTCAGAAAATAACAATACCCGCCGCATGCTTCAACACTCATCAGACCACATACATAGGTATGTATTATTTCCAATAAGTCATTAGCTTGCTCCATTGTCCCGGAGAACGGAGTTTTAGTCATCTTGCCCATGAGGCATGGTTCGCAAGTATCAAATGATTCATAATCATGTGATTCCAAAATCCCATCTGCATGGAGTTTCTTCATGCGCTTTACACCAATATGACCTAAATGGCAGTGCCACAAGTATGTTGCACTATCATTATTAACTTTGCATATTTTGGCATCAATATTGTGAATATGTGTATCACTACAATCGAGATTCAATAAACCATTCACATTGGGTGTATGACCATAGAAGGTTCTATTCATGTAAATAGAACAACAATTATTCTTTGACTTAAAAATGAATAACCATATTGCAATAAATATGATAAAATCACATTCGTGCTCAACGAAAACATGAAATAGCATTTATTTAGGTTCAACACTAATTCCTGAAGGTAGAGGGAGTGTGTGTTGGTGATCGTATCAACCTTGGAATAACTTGCAACACACATTGTCACCTTGCCCTTAACTAGTCTCTGTTTATTCTACAACTCCTGTTTCGAGTTACTAATCTTAGCAACTGAACCAGTATCAAATTCCTAGGGGCTACTATTAATACTACTAAGGTACACATCAATAACATGTATATCAAATATACCTTTGTTCACTTTGCCATCCTTCTTATCAGCCAAGTATTTGGGGCAGTTCCGTTTCCAGTGGCCATTTCCTTTGTAGTAGAGGCATTCAGTTTCAGGCTTGGGTCCAGCTTTGAGCTTCTTCATGGGAGCGGTGATGTCTACTACGCAACTTTATTCTTGTACACTCGTGTTGGGACTCCAAGCGCAGAGTTCTGTAGGACAGTAGCAATTTTCTCCAGAGTGGATTACCTAAGTTTTATCAATCCGTGGGAGGTTTAGGATGAAGATGGTCTCTCTCGAACAACCGTGCAACCAAATACAAGAAATCTCTTATGTCCCCACACACCCAATACAATGGCAAATTGTATAGGTGCACTAGTTCGGCAAAGAGATGGTGATAAAAGTCTAATATTGATGCTATAAATATATTTTTATAATCTAAATAAATAAGAACAACAATGTAGCAAATAGTAAATGGGCACAAAAACGGTATTGCAATGCTTGAAAATGAGGCCTAGGGTCTGTACTTTCACGAGTGCAATCTCTCAACAATGCTAATATAATTGGATCACATAACCATCCCTCCATGTGCAACAAAGAATCACTCCGAAATTCTTATCTAGCGGTGAACATAAGAAGAAATTGTTTGTAGGGTATGAAACCACCTCAAAGCTATTCTTTCCGTTCGATCTATTCAAGAGGTCATACTAAAATAACACAAAGCTATTCTTTCCGTTCGATCTATCCTAGAGTTTGTACTAAAATAACACCAAAGCAAATTCAGATTCATAATAATCAATCCAACATAAAGAGCCTCAAAGAGTGCCCCAAGATTTCTACCGGAGAAACAAAGACAAGAACATGCATCAACCCCTATGCATAGATTACCCAATGTCACCTCGGAAATCTGCGAGTTGAGTGCCAAAACATATATCAAGTGAATCAATACAGTACCACATTGTCACCATGCGTATTCAGTTGCAAGACATATATCAAGTGTTCTCAAATCCATAAAAGTATTCAATCCGATAACAACAAAATCTCAAAGGCAAAACTCAATTCATCACAACAAGATAGAGAGGGGAAAACACCATATGATCGAACTATATTAACAAAGCCCGCGATACATCAAGATCGTGCCATCTCAAGAACACGAGAGAGATATTAAACACATAGCTACTGGTACAAACCCTCAGCCCCGAGGGTGGACTACTCCCTCCTCATCGTGGTGGCCGCCGGGATGATGAAGATGGCCACCGGAGATGATTCCCCCCTCCGATAGGGTGCCGGAACGGGGTCTAGGTTGGTTTTCGATGGCTATTGAGCATTGCGGCGGCGAAACTTCTGATCTAGGGCTGCCCTGAAGGGTTTTGGAATATTTGGGATTTTATAGGGCAAAGAGGGGGTGCGGGAGGCCACCGAGGTGGGCACAACCCACCTGGGCACGCCTGGGGGCCCATCGCGCCCTGGTGGGTTGTGCCCCCTCGGGCCCCCCAGCTGCTGCTCTAGCCCATCCTGGGTGTTCTGGTGCATAAAAATTCTCCAAAAAGTTTCGCTGCATTTGGACTCCGTTTGATATTGATTTTCTGCGATGTAAAAAACAAGTAGAAAACAACTACTGGCTCTTGGCACTATGTCAATAGGTTAGTCCCAAAAATGATATAAAATGATTGTAAAACTCTTGTAAAACATCCAAGAATGATAATATAACAACATGGAACAATCAAAAATTATAGATACGTTGGAGACGTATCAGCATCCCCAAGGTTAATTCTTTCGCGTCGTCGAGTAGGTAAATGATAAAAACAGAATTTTTGATGTGGAATGCTCCCTAACATGTCATATCATATTTCTTTATAGCATGGACATTTGGACTTTTATATGGTTCAAAGCAATAGTCTAGTTTTGACATGAGACTTAAATACTCAAGCATATCAACAAGCAGCCATGCCTTTCAAAATATCAATGCTAAAATAAGTTATCCCTAGCCCATCATGCTCAATCATTGATCCATTCATGAAACACACTCGCATATTAGCTACACCCAATGCTCAAGTACGATTATAGTGCCTCCTAGTTGGTGCTTTATAAGAGAAGATGGAGATTCAAAATAAAATTGCATAAAGTAAAAGAAAGGCCCTTCGCGGAGGGAAGTAGGGATTTGTAGATGTGCCAAAGCTCAAAGCGAAAAACTTAGAGATAAAAACATTTTGGGAGGCATACTTTTCCCACCAACGAAAACGACTTAGAGCTCCCAACACTTTCCATGCTGGATATATCATAGGCGGTTCCCAAACATAAAATAAAGTTTATTCCTTTTTCCACCATACTTTCACTTTCCATGGCTAACCGAATCCACGGTTGCCCTCCATACCAACACTTTCCAAGGAATTTATTATTTGAAAACATAAAGTAAATTCATTTTTCATTTTGGTACTGGGCATCCCTAATACCTTTGCCTTACTCTCGTGCAATGACAGGTGAAGAAACACTCATCGCGAGAATAACACATCTAGCATGGAAAATATTGGCCACCCCTCACCGCCTCACGAGCGGTACGAGCACAGAAAAGAGAATTTTATTTGAAAATTAGAGATGGCACATACAAATTTGCTTAGAACGACAAAAGAATACCGCATATAGGTAGATATAGCGGACTCGTGTGGCAAAAACTGGTTTAAAGGATTTTGGATGCACAAGTAGTGATCATACTTAGTGCAAAATGAAGGCTAGAAAAAGATTGAGAAGCGACAAACCAAGAAACAAATAATCTCATAAGCGAGAATTAAGCATAATTAACACCGAATAATGCACCACAAGTAGGATGTTGCTACGTCTTGAGCTTGCGTTGGTTTTCCTTGAAGAGGAAAGGGTGATGCAACAATAGTAGAGTAAGTATTTCCCTCAATTTTTGAGAACCAATGTATCAATCCAGTAGGAGGCTCCTCAAAAGTCCCACGCACCTACACAAACAAACAAAGAACTCGCAACCAACGCAATAAAGGGGTTGTCAATCCCTTCACGGTCACTTGCAAAAGTAAGATCTGATAGAGATAGTATGATAAGATAAATATATTTTTGGTATTTTATAATATAGATTGGAAAAGTAAAGATGCAAATAAAAGTAGATTGAAAGCTTATATAATAAAAGATAGACCCCGGGGCCATAGGTTTCACTAGTGGCTTCTCTCAAGATAGCATAAGTATTACGGTGGGTGAACAAATTACTGTCGAGCAATTGATAGAAAAGTGGATAATTATGAGATTATCTAGGCATGATCATGTATATAGGCATCACGTCCGCGACAAGTAGACCGACTCCTGCCTGCATCTACTACTATTACTCCACACATCGACTGCTATCTAGAGTATTAAGTTCATAAGAACAGAGTAACACATTAAGAAAGATGACATGATGTAGAGGGATAAACTCAAGCAATATGATACAAACCCCATATTTTTATCCTCGATGGAAACAATACAATACGTGCCTTGCAACCCCTGCTGTCATTGGGAAAGGACACCGCAAGATTGAACCCAAAGCTAAGCACTTCTCCCATGGCAAGAAAGATCAATCTAGTAGGCCAAACCAAACTGATAATTCGAAGAGACTTGCAAAGATAACTCAATCATACATAAAAGAATTCAGAGGAGATTCAAATATTTATCATAGATAAACTTGATCATAAACCCACAATTCATCAGATCTCGACAAAAACATCGCAAAAAGAGTTACATCAAATAGATCTCCACAAGAGAGGGGGAGAACATGGTATTGAGATCCAAAAAGAGAGAAGAAGCCATCTAGCTAATAACTATGGACCCGAAGGTCTGTGGTAAACTACTCACAACTCATCGGAGGGGCTATGGTGTTGATGTAGAAGCCCTTTGTGGTCGATTCCCCCTCCGGCGGTGTCAGGACCCCGACTCGATGTCACATCGATCTAGCCGGTAACACTTCATATCACTTTGCGGCCTCACGCACGGTATTCCCACGGGTGTCGCCTTACCTTTGCCCGGGACCGTTTGCGCCTTTTGGCTCACGTATATGATAGTGTCGCTAGCATCCATATGATAAAGAGCCCGGGCTGACATGACTAGTCGTAAACCCAAAGTGGCACAGACTTACAGGGACAGGCATCCATGACCCAGCTTCGAATGTGTCGGTCATCAGCAAGTGGGTCCGGGCTGTAGCACTGGGCTAGCAGGACTCCGGTAAACCGGGCTGTAGCGGGCTAACAGGACTCCGGTACTCAAAGCGTGACATTTCCCCGAAGGGACAGACACAGGAACGAAGAAGGACACATGCCGGCCAGCCTAAGTGTTCCGGAGCAGTAGCAAGCTACCATGGCTCAGTGGAAACACTAGGAGACATTTCCCGGTAAGAGAGGCTACTAAAGATAAACAACTAGATGGTCAGATCCCACACATACCAAGCATTTCAATAACATACACACAATATGCTCGATATGTGCAATACAACATGGCATCACAAAATGACTCTATGACTCAAGTAGTTTATTCAATAGGCTCCGAGGAGCGAGATATTACAAACATGGGTCTCATGACCCAACACTCAGAGCATACAAGTCAAAGCACAAGCGGAAGCTATCATGTCTGAGTACAGACATCTATAAATGAAAAGGCTGAGAAGCCTGACTATCTACCAAATCCTGCCGAGGCACAAGATCGTAGCTGAGGTAACAAGCTAAACGTCGAAGACCACGCGGAAATACTAGTGAGACTGAAGTCTCTCTGCAAAACATAAAATAGGCAAACGTGAGTACAAATGTACCCAGCAAGACTTACATCAGACCTATCTACACATGCATCATTATCAACAAAGGGGATGGTGGAGTTTGACTGCAGCAAGCCAGCTTTGACTCGGTGGCTATCCTGAACTACGACTGCAGGTAACTCTTTTGAGGTGGCGCACACGAGTCCACATATTCACCATATCAATACACCACTATGGATCCGCTCCCGTCTCCCTACGAGAACGCCATCCATAGCACTCACGCTTATCTTGCGTATTTTAGGGTATCCACTTTCACTTGTCTATGAACTGATATAAGCAACCCAGAAGTCCTTTACCGCGGACACGGCTATTCGAATAGATCATATTAACCCTGCAGGGGTGTACTTCTTCACACACGCTCTCACCACTTACCGCCGTTTACACGACATGTACTCGGCAACCTTCAAGCGGAAGCCCAACGTGGGTGTCGGCCACGGCCTACCTAAACACCTAAGTCTCTAGTCCAGGTTTATCGCCTATTCGGGTTCCATCCATGAGGAGATCCGGCCGGAGTTTCGCTCACAGCCCCAAACGATGTGAACAGGGTTCCCGAGACACCAAACGAGCGCCCGGTACACCGTGCCACGTGCCTACCGCATCACAGCCCACCCCTACGGTCAGCGCTGCCCACGGCCTCCAGCATACTACAAACACCAGAAACTACTTGCAACTCCTGGACAGAGGACGAGGGTGATCAAGAAGCCGAGAGGGTCCATTGGTTTCGGGCCCAATGCGTGGTAGTAGCTGAATCATGGATCACAAACACAGAACTCAGTTCCTGAGGACGGCTGCAATGAGACAACCCACCATGTACTCCTACATGGCCTCTCACCGCTACCTTTACCAAATCGTGTTCACACACTTAGCTCACACACAGTAGGACAGGTTCACACGCCTCTGATTCATCCCCGATGAATCAGACCTGACTCAACTCTAAGCAATAGCAGGCATGACAAACAAACATGAATGAGTAGGCACATCAAGGCTCAAACAACTCCTACTCATGCTAGTGGGTTTCATCTATTTACTGTGGCAATGACAGGTCATGCAAAGGACAAAGGGGTTCAGCTACCGCAGCAAGTAACAGATGAATCGGTGTTGTCCTAATGCAGTAAAAGAGAGCAGGAGCGAGAGAGTAGGATTGTATCGGAATGAACAAGGGGGTTTTGCTTGCCTGGCACTTCTGAAGATAACATTGAGTCTTCATCAGTGTCAACGATCACATCATCGGTATCACGTCTATCGAGAGGGGACAAATACCGGCAACACAGAAAGGAACACAATCAATGCAATGCACAATATGATGCATGATCATGACATGGCAAAATGAATGTGTTTTGAGCCAATGCAACTAGCAACAGATTAAATGAAGTTGGTTTGAATACAAGATTCAAATTCAAACTCCATATGTGATTATTTAAGTGCCCTTTATTTGATTTGTGCTAAACAGCTGCTATAAGTTGTTCTAACATGCATGAAAATGGTACAGATGGATTCCTTGAATTTTTCTGATAATTTTTCATATATAAATTATTTAATTTGGAGTTACGGTTAATTTTCTATGAATTTTAGAAGTTTTAGGCATTTTCTGGAATTTCCTGAATATTTAGAATTAGAATAATTCCAGAAAATGAATTATGGCGTCAGCAGGTCAACGTGGCTGGTCCAGGTCAAACCTGGCCAGTGGGTCCCATCCGTCAGTGACTAACCTAACTAATCTAATTCAGTTAGCGGCCTGGGGCCCATTGTCAGTGTCTATTAAACTAACTAATATTTAGTTAACACTAATCCTAGCCTAATTAACAGGCCGGCCCCACATGTCATGGACACAGGGGGGGTCAAAGGGTCAAACCCCCTGGTCGGCGGGGTCAACTCGCCGGCGTTTAGCCGCCGGCGAGGCTAAACGCGGCGGTGCAGGTGCGGGTTTCACGTACAGGGCACCGTTCGGGGCGCCGTTGGGCGCTATGGATAGCTGGGAGTGGCCCGCGGCGAGTGGTGCAGGTAGTTGGGTTCGGGGTCGCCGGAAAAGGCGCCGGCGACGAGCTTTGGCGGTGGTGGTGGTCGGTGATGCACGGGCGCGTCGCTACGATGCGTCGGTGAGCAAAAGGAGAGGCTGGGCAGCACCTGCTAGGCACGGGGAGCACCACGAGCAGCATGGTGAGGCCAGAGGGGCATGGAGGCTATGCGTGCAGCAGCAATGGCGGACGGTGGCTTCAGTGCTCGTGGGGAACGGCGCTACAGCACGGGGGCGAGCACAAGGAGTTAGGGGATAAGGTAAGTGGCTCACGGCGAGTCAGACGGTGCAGACGGCGGGGCCGGGGAGGCTCTGGATGCGGCGAATCAAGCGACGGAGATCGCCGGCACCGAGGTTGAAGAAGACGTCCGGGGCGGCGATGCAGCGCTCCCCTGGTTGCTTGGCTCGGGGTGGACGAGGAGGACGATGATGCGGAGCTCGGGGATACGAAGAGGGAGCGAGGGAGTGGTTGTGGCTGCGGCGGTGACGAACGGCGGCGACGATGGCGTTCGGCCGTTCGCGGGAGAGGGAAACAGAGGAGGGGGAGGAGCACAGGGAGAATGAGAGGGGCCAGGGGGTGCGTGGCGTCTCCGTGGCGCAGGTCAGGACGAGGGAGGGCAAGCAGGAGGTGGCGGGAGGACGTGGCCGCGGTCGCTCGCGTGCGGGCACGCAACTGCTTCGGGGCGAGGGGAGGAAGACGACGGAGGGGCTGCGGTGGTGGGCTGGGCCAGTTGGCCAGGCCGCCTGCTGGGCCGGCCAGGTGGGCTGCCAGGTAGGTCCAGGTGAGTTCTCTCTCTCTCCTCTATTTTCTGTTTTCTATTATTTCTGCAACTGTAGGGCTTTATTAAAAATACTTAGGCATCTTAAAAAAATCCTGGAATAATCAAGGGCTCTATTTAGATTATTTCCAACAGCCCACACTTATTTTCAGAATTATTTGGGCATTTAGAATATTTTATAGCATTTAAATGCCCAAATGCAAATAGAGTATGATTTAATTCAGAGCCCAATATGTCCTGCAAAAATATAAATCATTTTTGGTAGATGCTTTCACCTCTAACCAGAAATGTTGAACATTTTTAGAGGGCATTTTGGGTTTAATGAAAAAGATTTTATTTTGACCCTAGTTGAATTCATTTGGTGCTAGGGTTTAGTCAATCCCCATTTCAGGTTTAAATGAAATTTAAACTGTCAGGACCCCGACTCGATGTCACATCGATCTAGCTGGTAACACCTCATATCACTTTGCGGCCTCACGCACGGTATTCCCACGGGTGTCGTCTTACCTTTTCCCGGGACCGTTTGCGCCTTTTGGCTCACGTATATGATAGTGTCGCTAGCATCCATATGATAAAGAGCCCGGGCTGACATGACTAGTCGTAAACCCAAAGTGGCACAGACTTACAGGGACAGGCATCCATGACCCAGCTTCGAACGTGTCGGTCATCAGCAAGTGGGTCCGGGCTGTAGCACTGGGCTAGCAGGACTCCGGTAAACCGGGCTGTAGCGGGCTAACAGGACTCCGGTACTCAAAGTGTGACATTTCCCCGAAGGGACAGACACAAGAACGAAGAAGGACACATGCCGGCCAGCCTAAGTGTTCCAGAGCAGTAGCAAGCTACCATGGCTCAGCGGTAACACTAGGAGACATTTCCCGGTAAGAGAGGCTACTAAAGATAAACAACTAGATAGTCAGATCCCACACATACCAAGCATTTCAATCATACACACAATATGCTCGATATGTGCAAATACAACGAAGCATCACAACATGACTCTATGACACAAGTACTTTATTTAAGGCTCAGGGAGCCATACATATCATACACACAGGTACGGGTCTCACGACCCAACATACAAGTCATACAGTCATACAAGCCAACAGCGGAAGTACTTTGTCTGGGTACAGACAACTAGTAAAATAAAAGAGGCTTGGAAGCCTAACTATACTACGTGGTCCATCACAAGCTCAGGGTCACCACCTGGGTCTTTAGCCTACTCGTTGATGTCAACATCTACATAGAACCCATCAGAAGGGGTTGCAGCGTCTTCTGTAAAAATGTAGATTATAGCAACATGAGTACAAAGGTACTCAGCAAGACTTACATCAGATCCTACATACATGCATAGTATCAAGAAGGGCCGGTGGAGTTATTGCAGCAAGCCAGCTTTGACTCTTGGCTAGACTATCCTACGATACTCCAACTTGAAATAGTTTTGCGCACACGAGTCCACTACTCACCACTTCAATACACTACCGAGGATCCACCTCCGTCTTCCTACAGAAGAGCCATCCTCAGCACTCACACTTATCTTGAGGCTTTTAACAGTTTCCATTTACTTGTCTATGAACTGTATAGGCAACCAAGTAGTCCTTTACCGCGGACGCGGCTATTCGAATAGATCATGATAACCCTGCAGGGGTGTACTTCTTCATACACGCTCTCACCTCTTACCGTCGCTTACACGACATGTACTCGGCAACCTTCAAGCGGAAGCCCAACGTGGGTGTCGGCCACGACCTACCTAATCACCTAAGCCTCCGGTCCAGGTTTATCGCCTATTCAGGTTCCATCCGCAGGGAGTCCGGCCGAGGTTTCCCATACGGCCCCGAACGATGTGAACAGGGTTCCCGAGATACCTAACGGGTATTCGGTACACCGTGCCACGTACCTACCGCATCACAGCCCACCCCTACGGTCAGCGCTGTCCACGGCCTCCAGTAGGCTACAAACACCAGAAACTACTTGCAACTCCTGGACGGAGAACTAGGGTGAATAAGAAGTCGAGAGGGTCCATTGGTTTCGGGCCCAATGCATGGTAGTAGCTGATTCTTAAATCACACATACAGATCTCAGTGCTTAAGGTCGGCTTCAATGAAACAACCCACCATGTACTCCTACATGGCCTCTCATCGATACCTTTACCAATTCGTGTTCACCACACCACTCTCATTACCGACATAATCATTTCACTCTAGCCCATCACCCAGATGAACCAGACCTGACACGACTCTAAGCATAGCAGGCTTAGCAAGGTAGGAACAACACATACATATGGCTCAATCAACTCCTACACATGCTAGTGGGTTTCATCTAGTTACTGTGGCAATGACAGGTCATGCAGAGGAAATGGGTTCAACTACCGTAACACACAGCAGTTTGAATCGCGTTGTCTTAATGCAGTAAAAGAGAGCAGGAGCGAGAACATGGGATTGTATCGATATGATCAGATGGTTGGTTGCTTGCCTGATGGTTCGTTGCACGGATACGGTTCTTCGTTAGGGTAATCACGGTACTCCTCGGGGACAGATCCTGTCGCAAAGGACATCGATACACAAACATCACCAAACAATATGCAACAATATGATGCATGCATGAAACATGGCAATATGAGTGTGTTGGGCTAATGCAACTAAAACCAGAAGGGTTTGAACAAATTTGAATCAAGGATTCAAATTTCAAATTCAAATATGGCCTTTTAAAGTGCCTTTTCTTGTTCTGATTAAAACATCAACTTAACTTGTTTGATCATGCATGGAAATGGTACAGATGGATAGATTGGATTTTTCTGATCATTTTTCATATATAATTTGTCCAATTTGGAGTTATAGAATAAAAGTTATGAATTTTTGAAGTTTAATTAATATTCTGGAATTTCCTGATTTAATTTAAATCCAGAAATTCAATTACTGCGTCAGCCTGACGTCAGTGTGACGTCAGCAGGTCAACTGCGGCTGGCTGAAGTCAAACCTGACGTGTGGGGGCCACACGTCAGTGACAGGGGGGGTTAAACAGATTTAAATTAATTCTAATTACTAATTAGTGGCGCTGGGGCCCACTGTCAGTGTCAGGGGGGTTGACTAACAGTAGTTAGCGCTAACCTAACCATCTGGCCGACAGGGCCCACACGTCAGTGACCCTGGGGGGGTCAAACTCCAGGTCGGTCAAGTCAAACCCCACCGGCGACATGACGCCGGCGAGATCCGAGACGGCGGCGAGAGTGCTTTTTGCCATTCCGGCGACCAAATGGACGGCGGAAGGCATCTACGTGTTGCTGAGGTTGAGCCGCGTCTATTGGTGGTGGTGGTTGGGCTCGGGGTGGCCGGAGTTGACGGCGGCGAGCTCGGCTGCGGCGGCCGGAGTTCGGGTGCGGTCGGGATCAGTGTTGCAGGGGGTTTGGGGAGGCGTTGGTGCGTTCTACGTGCTCCTGGTGATGTGTGGAGCACGATGGTGTGCTCGGTTGGGCGCTACGGCGACCGTGGCCACGACGGCGACATCGCCGGCGGCGTGGAGCTCTCGGTCGAGGTGGAGCTAGGGCCTAGAGGTCGGGAGAGACCAGGGAAGAAGGGGGAAACGCTCCGGGGGCTCACCGCGGTTGCAGTGGGCGTCGAAGCGGGCTCGGGGACGTGCCGGAGACGACGAATTTGACGGCGACGGTGGTCGGAGTCCGAAGAGGGGAACGGCGACGTGGCGGCGATGCAGGGCTTCCGGGGAGCTGTGGAGCGGTGGGGAGGAAGAGGGAGTTGTGGCGGAGCTTCTGAGCTAGTCGGGGGAGCGAGGGGTGGTCGGAGACGACTGCTACGGCGAACGGTGGCGACGGTGGTGTTCGGCCGTGTGAGAGAGAGAGTGAGGGAGAGGAAGGAGAGAGCCGGGGAGAGTGAGAGAGAGCAGGGGGGATCGGGACGGCTGCGGGCGTCGTCCACGCGGCCAGGAGGGCGTCGGCAAGCAGGAGGTGGCCGTGCGGCCGTGTGCGCGCGAGCACGCAGCAGCTTCGGGGCGAGGGGAGGAAGACGACGGGGAGCTACAGTGCTGGGCTGGGTCGGTTGCTTGCTGGGCCGGCCAGCTGGCTGGGCCGCACAGGTAAGTCTTCCCCTTTCTTTTCTGTTTTCTGTTTTATTTAATATATCTGCAACTTTGTTGAATTAAATAAAATACCTAGGCCACTTCAAAAATCACCAAACTATTCCTGGCCCATAGTTGGATTATTTCCAACATGAAACATTTTAGTTTGGAGATATTTGAGCATTTATATATTTTATATTATTTTAAATGCCCAAATTCAAATATTTATGATTTAATTCAAAAACCCTAGGATGGCCAAGGAAAATGTGCACCATTTTTGGCAGAGGTTCTGAACCAAGAAAAAAATGATGGGCATTTTAGAAGGGCATTTCAGGTTCATTGAAAAATTATTTTAGTAACCCTAGTTGGTTTCAGAGGGGACTGGGGGTTCTGTCATCCCCATTTCAAGTTTCTGATGAACGAGTAAACATGATGCAACACTCTAATGCATGACTAGCTAGGGTGTGACAACTCACCCCCACTCAAAAGAATCTCGTCCCGAGATTTGGGTTCCTCCGGGAAGAAGGCGGGATACTCGAGTCGAAGACGATCCTCCCTTTCCCAAGTTGCTTCATCTTCAGAATGGTGCGACCATTGAACTTTGAGAAACTTGATGTTATGACGTCGGGTGGTACGCTCGGCCTGATCGAGGATACGAATGGGGTACTCTCGATATGTAAGATCATCTTGGAGATCAAGCGTTTCGTGGTCCACTTCACGGATAGGATCCGAGAAGCAACGCCTGAGTTGAGAAACGTGGAAGACATCGTGAACTCTGGAGAGGTGCGGAGGTAGTTCCAACTGGTAGGCAACTTCCCCTCGTTTGGCAAGAATGCGAAAAGGTCCAATGTAACGAGGAGCCAATTTGCCTTTGATACCGAAACGATGGGTTCCCTTCAGAGGGGTGACCCGAAGATAAGCCTTCTCGTCAACCTCGAAAGTCATAGCCTTATGTTTTCGGTCATATTGACTCTTTTGACGGGATTGGGCTGTTTTCAACTTTTCACGAACGATACGAACTTGTTCTTCTGCTTCCTGAATCATATCCGGGCCAAAGAATTGTCTTTCCCCGGTCTCTGACCAGTTAAGGGGTGTTCGACATCGTCGTCCATAGAGAACTTCAAAAGGGGCCTTACCCAAGCTAGATTGATAGCTGTTGTTGTAAGCAAATTCGGCAAATGGCAGGCACTTCTCCCAGTCCATTCCGAACGAGATAACAGAGGCTCGAAGCATGTCTTCTAGAATTTGGTTGACGCGTTCCACTTGACCACTCGACTGAGGGTGGAAAGCGGTGCTAAAAGAAAGACGAGTTCCCATAGCATTTTGGAAACTTTCCCAAAATCGAGAGGTGAAAAGACTTCCTCGATCCGAATTGATTTCCAAAGGGACACCATGGAGGGACACTATCCGGGAGATGTATAAGTCTGCCAGTTGACTAGCGGTTATACTCTCACGAACAGGTAAGAAATGAGCTACTTTGGAAAGACGATCGACCACGACGAAAATAGCATTATTCCCTCTTTTGGTTCTGGGAAAGCCGGTAATGAAATCCATACCAATTTTATCCCATTTCCATTCAGGAATAGCTAAGGGTTGAAGGGTGCCAGCAGGCCGTTGATGCTCTGCTTTTACACGATGACAGACGTCGCAATTAGCAATATACTGAGCGATTTCTCTCTTCATCCTAGTCCACCAGAACCTCTGGCGTAGGTCCTGATACATCTTAGTACTACCGGGATGAATGGTGAGAGGAGATTCATGAGCTTCCTTAAGGATTAATCGCCTTAGGTTGCGCACCTTGGGAACCACTAGTCGATCCCCGAAGTATATGACTCCTTGATCATTAACGGAGAAACAATTCGCAATTCCTTTCTGAATGTTTCTCTTGATGCGGGAGATTCCCGGATCTACCTTCTGTGCTTTGATAATTTGATCCGTAAGGGTAGGTTTTGCCACCAAGGTGGAGAGAAAACCTTGAGGTACAATGTGAAGGTTAAGCTTCCGAAATTCCTCATGGAGAAGCGGTTGACTTTGTTGTAACATCAGGTTGTTACAATAAGATTTACGACTTAGCGCATCAGCCATGACGTTGGCTTTCCCTGGGGTATAGGTTATTCCTAAGTCGAAGCCTGTGATCAACTCAACCCAACGTCTCTGCCTGAGATTCAAATCTGGTTGGGTGAAGATGTACTTCAGACTTTGGTGATCAGTGAATATTTCGCAACGATTACCGAGGAGGTAATGTCGCCAGGTCTTAAGTGCATAGACTACGGCTGCAAGCTCTAGATCATGAGTAGGATAATTCTCCTCATGTGGGTGCAATTGCCGTGAAGCGTAAGCAATTACATGTCGATCTTGCATGAGAATGCAACCTAGTCCTTGTCGCGAGGCGTCGCAGTAGATAACAAAATCTTTGGAGAAGTCTGGCGGTACCAGTACAGGAGCAGAGGTCAGGCGTCTTTTCAGTTCCTGAAAGCTGTGCTCACATTGTGGAGTCCATTCGAACTTCTTATCTTTCTTGAGGAGTTCGGTTAGAGGTTTAGCAACTTTGGAGAAGTTCTCGACAAAGCGACGGCAATAGCTCGCTAAGCCTAGAAAACTCCGAACTTGCTTGACCGATTCGGGTGGAGTCCAATCAAGGACGGCTTGAACTCGCTCAGGGTTAACAGCAATACCTTTACCAGATATTACATGACCCAGATAGGTCACTTCTGACAACCAGAATTCACATTTTGAAAATTTGGCATAAAGGCGATGCTCTCGAAGTTTCTTCAACACTAGCCTTAGATGTTCGGCATGTTCTTCCTTGTTCTTGGAGTAGATGAGTATATCATCGAGATAAACTACGACGAATTTATCCAAATACTCCATGAAGATTGAGTTCATTAACCGAGAAAAGGTGGCTGGAGCGTTGGTTAAACCGAAGGACATGACGGTGTACTCGTATTGGCCATAACGAGTAACAAAGGCCGTTTTAGGAATGTCCCCGTTTCTGATTTTGATTTGATGGTAGCCCAACCTCAAATCCATCTTGGAGAAGACTGAGGATCCATCGAGCTGATCATACAGGTCGTTGATCCTGGGAAGCGGGTATTTGTTCTTGATTGTGACCAAATTGACAGGTCGGTAATCTACAACCATTCGGTCTGTACCATCCTTCTTCTTGACGAATAGGACGGGGCAAGCCCACGGAGATGAACTAGGGCGGATGAAACCCTTTTTCAAGGATTCATCGAGTTGCTTCTTAAGCTCGGCTAGTTCTAGGGGTGCCATCTTATAAGGTCTTCTAGCAATCGGAACGGTTCCGGGGATGAGGTCTATTACGAACTCAACATCCCTGTCAGGTGGAACACCTGGCAATTCCTCTGGAAAGACATCCGGGAAGTCACAGACTACCGGCACGTCCTCAAGGTCTGGCAAGGGGCTGGCGTTAAGAGAATATAATTGTCGCTTGGCTATTCGGGTCAAGACATTGACTATCTTTCCCGAAGGATGGGTGAGTTGAACAGTCCTAGAGAAGCAATCAATTTTGGCTTGATGAGCTGACATCCAGTCCATACCCAAAATGATATTAATATCTGAAGATTTAAGGGCTATCAAAGATGCGAGAAAAACAAGTCTATCGACTTGGATTTCATTTCCATGGCTTACTCTAGAAGTTTGCCATTTGGATCCCGGAGTTTGAATTACCATAGAGGATGGCAAGTCACAGAATGCAACGTTATGCAAACGAGCATAATTTTCAGATATAAAAGAATGAGAGGCTCCTGTATCGAAAAGAACAGATGCCGGGTGGCAATTAACAAGAAGCGTACCGAGAACGACGTTGGGGTCCTCTTGAGCTTCTTCGGCAGAGATACAGTTGACATGGCCACGTGAAGCGGTGACCGGTTTAGCGTGGAATACTTTCCCTGTCGGCTTGCCACGGCCAACAGCTTTAGCAGATTGATTGGGGTTGGTCTGGGGGCATTCACGCATATAGTGACCAGATTCCCCACACTTGAAACAAGTCACGGAACTAGTACGTGGAGGAGCATTGTTAGATGGACCCCCATAGGGCTTGGCCGGTGCAGACTGTTGAACAGGGCGAGGTGCCTGGAAAGATGGCCTCAGTGTGAACCTGGGTGGCAGGGCGGTGTTGGGTACCCACACGCGGCGCTTCTGAGGACCAGCACCGGATGAGGAACCCATGTCACGTCCATGCTTGCGTGTTGCGTCATAGTCAGTCTGACCAGTTTCAGCACTGATGGCTTTGTTGACAAGTTTCGAAAAAGATGTGCACTCATGCAGACGGAGGTCGCGGCGAAGCTCAGGACTAAGGCCCTTACGGAACCTTGCTTGCTTCTTGGCGTCAGTAGACACTTCCTCAGTTGCATATCGGGCGAGATTACCAAACTCTCTGCTATAGGCATCCACAGAAAGTCGGCCTTGGGTGAAACTGCAAAATTCTTCACGTTTACGGTCCATGAGACCCTCCGGAATGTGATGTTCACGGAAAGCCTCGCTGAACTCAGCCCAAGTAGTGACATGGCCCGCTGGGCGCATAGCTCCATAATTCTCCCACCATAGACTGGCGGGGCCTTCAAGATGATATGCGGCAAAGGTGACCTTGTCAGCCTCCGCTACTAGCGCGGAACGCAGCTTGTGAGAGATACTGCAAAGCCAGTCATCAGCGTCGAGAGGCTCGACGGAGTGGTGGAACGTGGGTGGATGTAATTTGATAAAATCACTGAGTGACACCACGTTAGCCCTCTGATGGTGTGCTGTATTCTGTTCAATACGCTCCAACAAACGGTTTGTCTCCCGCTTGTTTCTCTCAGCTTCCATCATCACCTCGGCTAGTGAAGGAGGATGAGGCAGATTTTCATTCCTGGCTTCACTGCCTTCGGCCTGCTCTTGGGAAGCAGGGTTGGCGCGCGTGTTGACCATCCTAGGTAAACAAGACAATGATTTAGTCAGAATGATAAAATTCCGACATAGGATACATAAGGTAAGGAATAACTCGGAATGCAAGATGATCATCCGTATGACATGGTAGATACAGAAACTGCTTCTTTATTCCATCGTCATACACACCATACAAGGTTTAGTACAAGACCAAACAAAGTACTATTACGGTGAGAAAAGGATTACATCTCATCGGAGGCATTCCAAGCTCCTATACATTATTTTTCTACATCTCCAGAAGGAGTACAAACTAGGTCATATCCCACGAGTCACGCGGAATGATAGACGACACAGCTAGTGCGAACTAGGGATACTATCACTAACTCAGACCGATCCGTAGTAGTCCTCGTAGAAGTCACCTCCATAGCTTGGAAGCTCAACATGTTCATCCGGAAACAGACGATCTCGCGGAGCTTGTGGACCATAGGGGCTAGGATGAGGCCTTGGACCAACAAACGGTGGCCTGCGGGGACCGCGAGGTGGGGTGATGCCTCCTACATCACGCCAAACCATCACGTCTGGCAGAGCAGATCTCACAGGATAGAGATCGCGCATATCTGAATATCCAGCTTGCACCGCCGGTGCGAACCGAGTCAAAGTGGCCCAGTGGTCAGCATGGGTATTGAAGAGCTCTAACCTTAAGGCCCGATTTTCACGGTCCTTATCCTCGAGCATCTCAGCAGTGGTGCGAGTCCGTGAATCCTCCTGAGTGGAATCAGCATAGATAGCCTGGAGATACCCTTGTGCTCCCGGAAGTGATCCTGGCATATACCGGAAATCAGAGTCCCGAAATAAACCAGATCTGACTCGCATAATGGTCCTCATGGAGTAGGCGGCATCCTGCACAGCCATCTCAATAGTAACCCCGAGTCCATAGGAGCAGTGAAGAGGCTCAGTGGATCCAGGATAAGATGGAAATATCCTGACAGTGCAGAGATACTGGCTTTGATTGAAGTCCTGGAATTGCTCTTCGACCGCGTACTCGGGATACCAGCGATATCCAGCCTCAGTCATTACCCTGACCAACTTAGCAGTATGGCCGGGTACATCTAGGCATCGAGTCAGGCGAACCACTTGATTGAGGTCGCGAGTGGCCATCTGAAAGCACAGTTATAATGCAAAGGCATTAGAATTTCTAGCAAAATTTCGGCAGCATAACAGCTGTAAATGCTCAAAAAGGATTTTGAGACATTTGACAAAGGATTTCGTACACACTCAACATCATCATATCAAAGTTCTGAAACCATGTTGGCAACATAATGTGGTAGTAGAACTGAACTAGGCTTGTATCCATCAAACTTATAAGGTACTACTGATTAGTAACTCGTGATCCTGATAGAGAGAGCAGATCCTAATTCCTTAACCCCCGGTGGAAGAATGGACTGACTCAGATCAGAAAGTCATAAGGTATAAGGAGTAAAAAGAGCCTTACGTTCCAACCCACAAACAATTCCCCTACATATAACTAAAGAATTTCTAGACTCAACATCGACCAGTTTGGCTTGGAGAACCTACAGGCAGTCCGGCTCTGATGCCAACGCTGTCAGGACCCCGACTCGATGTCACATCGATCTAGCCGGTAACACCTCATATCACTTTGCGGCCTCACGCACGGTATCCCCACGGGTGTCGTCTTACCTTTGCCCGGGACCGTTTGCGCCTTTTGGCTCACGTATATGATAGTGTCGCTAGCATCCATATGATAAGGAGCCCGGGCTGACATGACTAGTCGTAAACCCAAAGTGGCACAGACTTACAGGGACAAGCATCCATGACCCAGCTTCGAACGTGTCGGTCATCAGCAAGTGGGTCCGGGCTGTAGCACTGGGCTAGCAGGACTCCGGTAAACCGGGCTGTAGCGGGCTAACAGGACTCCGGTACTCAAAGCGTGACATTTCCCCGAAGGGACAGACACAGGAACGAAGAAGGACACATGCCGGCCAGCCTAAGTGTTCCAGAGCAGTAGCAAGCTACCATGGCTCAGCGGTAACACTAGGAGACATTTCCCGGTAAGAGAGGCTACTAAAGATAAACAACTAGGTAGTCAGATCCCACACATACCAAGCATTTCAATCATACACACAATATGCTCGATATGTGCAAATACAACGAAGCATCACAACATGACTCTATGACACAAGTACTTTATTTAAGGCTCAGAGAGCCATACATATCATACACACAGGTACGGGTCTCTCGACCCCACATACAAATCATACAGTCATACAAGCCAACAGCGGAAGTACTTTGTCTGGGTACAGACAACTAGTAAAATAAAAAGAGGCTTGGAAAGCCTAGCTATACTACGAGGTCCTTCACAAGCTCAGGGTCACCACCTGGGTCTTTAGCCTACTCGTTGATGTCAACGTCTACATAGAACCCATCAGAAGGGGTTGCAGCGTCTTCTGTAAAATGTAGATTATAGCAACATGAGTACAAAGGTACTCAGCAAGACTTACATCAGATCCTACATACATGCATAGTATCAAGAAGGGTTGGTGGAGTTATTGCAGCAAGCCAGCTTTGACTCTTGGCTAGACTATCCTACGATACTCCAACTTGAAATGTTTTGCGCACACGAGTCCACTATTCACCACTTCAATACACTACCGAGGATCCACCTCCGTCTTCCTACGGAAGAGCCATCCTCGGCACTCACACTTATCTTGAGGCTTTTAGTAGTTTCCATTTACTTGTCTATGAACTGTATAGGCAACCAAGTAGTCCTTTACCGCGGACGCGGCTATTCGAATAGATCATGATAACCCTGCAGGGGTGTACTTCTTCATACACGCTCTCACCTCTTACCGTCGTTTACACGACATGTACTCGGCAACCTTCAAGCGGAAGCCCAACGTGGGTGTCGGCCACGACCTACCTAATCACCTAAGCCTCCAGTCCAGGTTTATCGCCTATTCAGGTTCCATCCGCAGGGAGTCCGGCCGAGGTTTCCCATACGGCCCCGAACGATGTGAACAGGGTTCCCGAGATACCTAACGGGTATTCGGTACACCATGCCACGTACCTACCGCATCACAGCCCACCCCTACGGTCAGCGCTGTCCACGGCCTCCAGTAGGCTACAAACACCAGAAACTACTTGCAACTCCTGGACGAAGAACTAGGGTGAATAAGAAGTTGAGAGGGTCCATTGGTTTCGGGCCCAATGCATGGTAGTAGCTGATTCTTAAATCACACATACAGATCTCAGTGCTTAAGGTCGGCTTCAATGAAACAACCCACCATGTACTCCTACATGGCCTCTCATCGATACCTTTACCAAATCGTGTTCACCACACCACTCTCATTACCGACATAATCATTTCACTCTAGCCCATCACCCAGATGAACCAGACCTGACACGACTCTAAGCATAGCAGGCATAGCAAGGTAGGAACAACACATACATACGGCTCAATCAACTCCTACACATGCTAGTGGGTTTCATCTAGTTACTGTGGCAATGACAGGTCATGCAGAGGAAATGGGTTCAACTACCGTAACACACAGCAGTTTGAATCGCGTTGTCTTAATGCAGTAAAAGAGAGCAGGAGCGAGAACATGGGATTGTATCGATATGATCAAATGGTTGGTTGCTTGCCTGATGGTTTGTTGCACGGATACGGTTCTTCGTTAGGGTAATCACGGTACTCCTCGGGGACAGATCCTGTCGCAAAGGACATCGATACACAAACATCACCAAACAATATGCAACAATATGATGCATGCATGAAACATGGCAATATGAGTGTGTTGGGCTAATGCAACTAAAACCAGAAGGGTTTGAACAAATTTGAATCAAGGATTCAAATTTCAAATTCAAATATGGCCTTTTAAAGTGCCTTTTCTTGTTCTGATTAAAACATCAACTTAACTTGTTTGATCATGCATGGAAATGGTACAGATGGATAGATTGGATTTTTCTGATCATTTTTCATATATAATTTGTCCAATTTGGAGTTACAGAATAAAAGTTATGAATTTTTGAAGTTTAATTAATATTCTGGAATTTCCTGATTTAATTTAAATCCAGAAATTTCAATTACTGCGTCAGCCTGACGTCAGTGTGACGTCAGCAGGTCAACTGCGGCTGGCTGAAGTCAAACCTGACGTGTGGGGGCCACACGTCAGTGACAGGGGGGGTTAAACAGATTTAAATTAATTCTAATTACTAATTAGTGGCGCTGGGGCCCACTGTCAGTGTCAGGGGGTTGACTAACAGTAGTTAGCGCTAACCTAACCATCTGGCCGACAGGGCCCACGCGTCAGTGACCCTGGGGGGTCAAACCCCAGGTCGGTCAAGTCAAACCCCACCGGCGACATGACGCCGGCGAGATCCGAGATGGCGGCGAGAGTGCTTTTTGCCATTCCGGCGACCAAATGGACGGCGGAAGGCATCTACGTGTTGCTGAGGTTGAGCCGCGTCTATTGGTGGTGGTGGTTGGGCTCGGGGTGGCCGGAGTTGACGGCGGCGAGCTCGGCTGCGGCGGCCGGAGTTCGGGTGCGGTCGGGATCAGTGTTGCAGGGGGTTTGGGGAGGCGTTGGTGCGTTCTACGTGCTCCTGGTGATGTGTGGAGCATGATGGTGTGCTCGGTTGGGCGCTACGGCGACCGTGGCCACGACGGCGACATCGCCGGCGGCGTGGAGCTCTCGGTCGAGGTGGAGCTAGGGCCTAGAGGTCGGGAGAGACCAGGGAAGAAGGGGGAAACGCTCCGGGGGCTCACCGCGGTTGCAGTGGGCGTCGAAGCGGGCTCGGGGACGTGCCGGAGACGACGAATTTGACGGCGACGGTGGTCGGAGTCCGAAGAGGGGAACGGCGACGTGGCGGCAATGCAGGGCTTCCGGGGAGCTGTGGAGCGGTGGGGAGGAAGAGGGAGTTGTGGCGGAGCTTCTGAGCTAGTCGGGGGAGCGAGGGGTGGTCGGAGACGACTGCTACGGCGAACGGTGGCGACGGTGGTGTTCGGCTGTGTGAGAGAGAGAGCGAGGGAGAGGAAGGAGAGAGCCGGGGAGAGTGAGAGAGAGCAGGGGGGATCGGGACGGCTGCGGGCGTCGTCCACGCGGCCAGGAGGGCGTCGGCAAGCAGGAGGTGGCCGCGCGGCCGTGCGCGCGCGAGCACGCAGCAGCTTCGGGGCGAGGGGAGGAAGACGACGGGGAGCTACAGTGCTGGGCTGGGTCGGTTGCTTGCTGGGCCGGCCAGCTGGCTGGGCCGCACAGGTAAGTCTTCCCCTTTCTTTTCTGTTTTCTATTTTATTTAATATATCTGCAACTTTGTTGAATTAAATAAAATACCTAGGCCACTTCAAAAATCACCAAACTATTCCTGGCCCATAGTTGGATTATTTCCAACATGAAACATTTTAGTTTGGAGATATTTGAGCATTTAAATATTTTATATTATTTTAAATGCCCAAATTCAAATATTTATGATTTAATTCAAAAACCCTAGGATGGCCTAGGAAAATGTGCACCATTTTTGGCAGAGGTTCTGAACCAAGACAAAAATGATGGGCATTTTAGAAGGGCATTTCAGGTTCATTGAAAAATTATTTTAGTAACCCTAGTTGGTTTCAGAGGGGACTGGGGGTTCTGTCATCCCCATTTCAAGTTTCTGATGAATGAGTAAACATGATGCAACACTCTAATGCATGACTAGCTAGGGTGTGACAGGCGGAGCGCCGACGAAGGCTCCAAGATGGGATCTCGCGGATACAGAAGGTTACGACAGTGGAAATTGTTTTTCTTTGGCTCCCTGGATGTTTTCGGGGTACGTGGGTATATATAGGAGGAAGAAGTAGGTCGGCGGCTGCCCGAGGGGCCCACGAAACAGGGGGCGCGCCCAGAGGGGGTGGGCGCACCCTCCTATCTCCTGGCCGCCTCGGCTGCTTCTTGGCTTGCATAAGTCCTCCGGATCACGTTCGTTCCAAAAATCACGCTCCCGAAGGTTTCATTCCGTTTGGACTCCGTTTGATATTCCTTTTCTTCGAAATACTGAAATATGCAAAAAAACAGCAATACGGGCTGGGCCTCCGGTTAGTAGGTTAGTCCCAAAAAATGATATAAATATGTAAAGTAAATCCCATAAACATCCAAAAGGGGTAATATAATAGCATGGAACAATCAAAAATTATAGATACGTCGGAGACGTATCAAGCATCCCCAAGCTTAATTCCTGCTCGTCCTCGAGTAGGTAAATGATAAAAACAGAATTTTTGATGTGGAATGCTACCTAGCATAATTCTCAATGTAATTTTCTTTATTGTGGCATGAATGTCCAGATCCAAATGATTCAAAATAAAAGTTCATATTGACAAAAGAAATAGTAATACTTCAAGCATACTAATCAAAGCAATCATGTCTTCTCAAAATAATATGGCTAAAGAAAGTTCATCCCTACAAAATCATATAGTTAGGCTATGCTTCATTTTCGTCACACAAAAATGTTCCCAAATTCTACACCCCCGATGACAAGCCAAGAAATTGTTTCGTACTTAAATAATCTCAAACTTTTTCAACCTTCACGCAATACATGAGCATGAGCCATGGATATAGCACTATGTGTGGAATAGAATATGATGATGGGGATTGTGTGGAAAGACAAAAAAGGAGAAAGTCTCACATTGATGAGGATAATCAACGGGCTATGGAGATGCCCATCAATTGATGTCAACATGAGGAGTAGGGATTGCCATGCAACGGATGCACTAGATCTATAAATGAATGAAAGCTCAACAAAAGAAAATAGTGGGTGTGCATCCAACTTGCTTGCTCACGAAAACCTAAGGCATTTGAGGAAGCCCATCGTAGGAATTTACAAGCCAAGTTCTATAATGAAAAACTCCCACTAGTATATGAAAGTGACAACATATGAGACTCGCTATATGAAGAACATGGTGCTACTTTGAAGCACAATATATGAGACTCACTATATGAAAGAACATGGTGCTACTTTGAAGCACAAGTGTGGAAAAAGAGATAGTAACATTGTCCCTTTTTATTTATTTTCTTTATTTTCTTTTTTTCTTTTTTTCCCTTTTTTTCTTTGGCCTTTTGTTTTTTTTATTTGGCCTTTTTCTTTTCTTTTTGGGGACAATGCTCTAATAATGATGATCATCACACTTTTATTGATTACAACATCTGAATTACAACTCGAAACTAGAACAAGATATGACTATATGAATGCCTCCGGCGGTGTACCGGGATGGTGCAATGAATCAAGAGTGACATGTATGAAAAATTATGCATGGTGGCTTTGCCACAAATACGATGTCAACTACATGATCATGCAATGGCAATATGACAAAAGTAATGTATGTCATGATGATAAACAGAACGGTGGATAGTTGCATGGCAATATATCTCGGAATGGCTATGGAAATGCCATAATAGGTAGGTATGGTGGCTGTTTTGAGGAAGATATGAGGAGGTTTATGTGTGATAGAGCGTATCATATCACGGGGTTTGGATGCACCGGCGAAGTTTGCACCAACTCTCAAGGTGAGAAAGGGCAATGCACGGTACCAAAGAGGCTAGCAATGGTGGAAAGGTAAAAGTGTGTATGATCCATGGACTCAACATTAGTCAAAAAAACTCATATACTTATTGCAAAAATTTAGAAGTCATCAAAAACCAAGAACTATGCGCATGCTCCTAGAGGGATATATTGGTAGGAAAAGACCATCGCTCGTCCCCGACCGCCACTCATAAGGATGCACAATCCAAGTACACTTCATGTTTCAAATTTGTTACACAACTTTAACCATATGTGCATGCTACGAGACTTGCTGACTTCAACACAAGAATTCTTTAAATTCATAATCACCCAACTAGCATGACTTTAATATCACTACCTCCATATCTCAAAACAATTATCAAGTATCAAATTGATCATAGCATCCAATTCACTTCCTATGATAGTTTTTATTACACCCAACTTGGATGCCTACCATTCTAGGACCAATTTTATAACCATAAGAAATACCATGCTGTTCTAAAAGACTCTCAAAATAATATAAGTGAAGAATGAGAGACTAGCAATTTCTACAAAATTAAGCCACCGCCGAGCTCTAAAAGATATAAGTGAAGCACTAGAGCAAAAACTATCTAGCTCAAAAGATATAAGTGAAGCATATAGAGTATTCTAATAAATTCTAATCAAGTAGGCTTCTCCTAAAAGGTGTGTACATCAAGGATGATTGTGGAAAACTAAAAATCAAAGACTAATATCATACACGACGCTCCAAGCAAAACACATATCATGTGGTGAATAAAAATATAGCTCCAAGTAAAGTTACCCATGAACGAAGACGAAAGAGGGGATGCCTTCTCGGGGCATCCCCAAGCTTAGGCTTTTGGCTATTATTGAATATCTTGGGGTTCCATGGGCATCCCCAAGCTTAGGCTTTTGCCACTCCTTATTCCATAGTCCATCAAATCTTTACCCAAAACTTGAAAACTTCACAACACAAAACTCAACAAGAAATCTCATAAGCTCCATTAGTGAAAGAAAACAAAACCACCACATAAGGTACTGTAATTAACTCATTCTTTATTTATATTGGTGTTAAACCTACTGTATTCCAAGTTCTCTATGGTTCATACCACTTAATACTAGCCATAGATGCATCAAAATAAGCAAACAACACACGAAAAACAGAATCTGTCAAAAACAGAACTGTCTGTAGCAATCTGTAACTAACGCAAACTTATGGAACTCTAAAAATCCTAACAAAATAGCAAGTCCTAGAAAATTTGTCTATTGATCATAAGAAAAAAGAGTCAACGCAAAATCACGTTTCTGTGAGTTAAAAAAACTAATTTCGTGCGTGCAAAGTTTCTGTTTTTCAGCAGAATCAAATTAACTATCACCATAGGTTATCCTATAGGTTCTACTTGGCACAAACACTAATTAAAACATAAAAACACATCTAAACAGAAGGTAGATGCAAAATTTATTAGTAAACAGAAACAAAAACAAAAAACACAAAAAATTGGGTTGCCTCCCAACTAGCGCTATCGTTTAACGCCTCTAGCTAGGCATAAAAGCGAAGATAGATCTAAGTAGTGCCATCTTTGGTACTCAATTCATAAGTAGCTCGCATGATAGATTCATGAGCTAATTTGACTTTCTTTCTTGGAAAGTTCTCCATGCCTTTCTTTAATGGAAATTGGAATCTAATATTCCCTTCCTTCATATCAATAATCGCACCAATCGTTCTAAGGAAAGGTCTACCAAGAATAATAGGGCAAGAAAGATTGCAATCTATATCAAGAATGATAAAATCTATGGGCACCAATTTCTATTTGCAACAATGAGAACATCATTGATCCTTCCCATTGGCTTTTTAATGGTGGAATCCGCAAGGTGCAAATTTAAAGAGCAATCATCAAGATCATGGAAACCTAGAATATCACATAAAGTTTTCGGAATCGTGGAAACACTAGCACCCAAATCACACAACAAAATACTCATGATCTTTAATTTTAATCTTTATAGTAGGTTCCCACTCATCATTAAGTTTTCTAGGTATAGAAACTTCCAAATTAAGTTTTTCATCATAAGATTGCATCAAGGCATCAACGATATGTTTGGTAAAAACTTTATTTTGACTATAAGCATGAGGAGACTTAACAACGGATTGCAACAAGGAAATACAATCTTCTAAAGAACAATTATCATAACCAAATTCCTTGAAATCCGAAATAGTGGGTTTAATGCTATTTAAAGTCATGACCTCTCCAATCCCACTTTTACCAAATTTAGCATCAAGATCTAAAAACTCCGAATTATTGGGACGCCTTCTAAGTAAAGTTGACTGATCTCCAGTCCCATTATTAAGATTCATATTGCAAAACGAAGATCTAATAGGAGACACATCAATAACTTTAAGATCTTCATCATTATTTTCATGGAAACTAGAAGAGCACGCCTTTACAAAGCAATCTTTCTTAGCATGCAATCTAGCGGTTCTTTCCTTGCACTCATCAATGGAAATTCTCATTGCTTTGAGAGACTCATTGATATCATGCTTAGGAGGAGTAGGTCTAAGTTTAAGAGAATCAACATCAAGCGAAAGTCTATTAACGTTCCTAGCCAAGTCATCAACCTTGAGCAATTTTTCTTCAAGTAAAGCATTAAAATTCTTTTGAGAAATCATAAATTCTTTCACACTATTCTCAAAATCAGAGGGCATCTTATTAAAATTACCATAATAATTATTGTAGGAATTTCCATAATTATTAGAGGAATTACTAGTAAACGGTCTAGGATTAAAGTTTCTTCTATAAGCATTGTTTCCAAAACTATTCGTACCAACAAAATTCACATCCATAGATTCATTATTATTCTCAATCAAAGTAGACAAAGGCATATCATTGGGATCAAGAGGAGTATTTTTAGTAGCAAACAACTTCATAAGTTCATCCATCTTTCCACTCAAAACATTGATTTCTTCTATAGCATGCACTTTTTTACTAGTAGATCTTTCGGTGTGCCATTGAGAATAATTAGCCATAATATTATCAAGAAGGTTTGTAGCATATCCTAACGTGATTTCCATAAACGTGCCTCCCGCGGCCGAATCTAAAAGATTTCTAGAAGCAAAGTTCAATCCAGCATAAAATTTTTGTATGATCATCCATAAATTCAAACCATGAGTAGGGCAATTGCAAATCATCAATTTCATTCTTTCCCAAGATTGGGCAACATGCTCATGATCTACTTGTTTAAAATTCATAATATCGTTCCTAAGAGTGATAATCTTAGCGGGAGGAAAATACTTAGAGATAAAAGCATCTTTGTACTTGTTCCAAGAATCAATACTATTTTTAGGCAAAGACGAAAACCAAACTTTAGCACAATCTCTAAGTGAAAACGGAAATAACTTCAATTTAACAATATCATTATCCGTATCTTTCTTCTTTTGCATATCACACAAATCAACAAAGTTTTTTAGATGAGTAGCGGCATCTTCACTAGGAAGGCCGGCGAATCGATCTTTCATAACAAGATTCAACAAAGCAGTATTGATTTCACAAGACTCAATGCTACGTCTTGAGCTTGCGTTGGTTTTCCTCGAAGAGGAGAGGGTGATGCAGCAAAGTGTAGCGTAAGTATTTCCCTCAGTTTTGAGAACCAAGGTATCAATCCAGTAGGAGGCTCCTCAAAAGTCCCATGCACCGACACAAACAAACTAAGAACTCGCAACCAACGCAATAAAGGGGTTGTCAATCCCTTCACGGCCACTTGTGAAAGTGAGATCTAATAAAGATAGTATGATAAGATAAATATATTTTTGGTATTTTGTAATATAGATGCAAAAAGTAAAGATGCAAATAAAGTAGATGGAAAGCAAATATGATAAGAGATAGACCCGGGGGCCATAGGTTTCACTAGAGGCTTCTCTCAAGATAGCATAAGTACTACGGTGGGTGAACAAATTACTGTCGAGCAATTGATAGAAAAGCGCATAGTTACGAGATTATCTAGGAATGATCATGTATATAGCCATCACGTCCATAACAAGTAGACCGACTCCTGCCTGCATCTACTACTATTACTCCACACATCGACCGCTATCCAACATGCATCTAGAGTATTAAGTTCATAAGAGCAGAGCAACGCATTAAGCAAGATGACATGATGTAGAGGGATAAACACACGCAATATGATATAAACCCCATCTTGTTATCCTCGATGGCAACAATACAATACGTGTCTTGCAACCCTTTCTGTCACTGGGTAAGAACACCGCAAGATTGAACCCAAAGCTAAGCACTTCTCCCATGGCAAGAAAGACCAATCTAGTAGGCCAAACCAAACTAATAATTCGAAGAGACTTGCAAAGATAACTCAATCATACATAAAAGAATTCAGAGAACTTTCAAATATTATTCATAGATAAACTTGATCATAAACCCACAATTCATCGGATCTCGACAAACACACCGCAAAAAGAGTTTGCATCGAATATATCTCCAAAAGAGAGGGGGAGAATATTGTATTGAGATCCAAAAAGAGAGAAGAAGCCATCTAGCTAATAACTATGGACCCGTAGGTCTGTGGTATACTACTCACAACTCATCAGAGGGGCAAGGATGTTGATGTAAAGGCCCTTCGTGGTTGCTTCCCCCTCCGCCAGAGTGTCGGCAAGGGCTCCAAGATGGGATCTCGCGGATACAGAAGGTTACGGCGGTGGAAATTGTGTTTCTGGTGCTTCTGGATGTTTTCGGGGTCCGTAGGTATATATAGGAGGAAGAAGTACGTCGGTGGCCGCCCGACGGGCTCACGAGACAGGGGGGCGCGCCCTACAGGGGGGGGGGGCGCCCTCCTATCTCGTGGGGCCCTCAGAGGCTTCTTGACTTGCACTCCAAGCTCTCCGGATCAGATTTGTTCAAAAAATACCGCTCCCAAAGGTTTCATTCCGTTTGGACTCCGGTTGATATTCCTTTCCTTCGAAATACTGAAATAGGCAAAAGAACAACAATATGGGCTGGGCCTCCGGTTAGTAGGTTAGTCCCAAAAATGATATAAATGTGTAAAATAAAGCCCATAAACATCCAAAAGGGGTAATATAATAGCATGGAACAATAAAAAATTATAGATACGTTGGAGACGTATCAAGCATCCCCATGTTTAATTCCTGCTCGTTCTCGAGTAGGTAAATGATAAAAAAGAAATTTTTGATGTGGAATGCTACCTAGCATAATTCATAATGTAATTTTCTTTCTTGTGGCATGAATGTTCAGATCCAAATGAATACAAAATAAAAGTTCATATTGACATAAGAAATAGTAATACTTCAAGCATACTAACCAAAGTAATAATGTCTTCTCAAAATAACATGGCTAAAGAAAGTTATCCCTACAAAATCATATAGTCTGGCTATGCTCTATCTTCATCACACAAATTATTTAATCATGCACAACCCCGATGACAAGCCAAGCAATTGTTTCATACTTTAATAATCTCAAACTTTTTCAACTTTCACGCAATACATGAGCGTGAGCCATGGACGTAGCACTATATGTGGAATAGAATGGTGGTTGTGGAGAAGACAAAAAAGGAGAAGATAGTCTCACATCAACTAGGCGTATCAACGGGCTATGGAGATGCCCATTAATAGATATCAATGTGAGTGAGTAGGGATTGCCATGCAACGGATGCACTAGAGCTATAAATATATGAAAGCTCAATAAAAGAAACTAAGTGGGGTGCATCCAACTTGCTTGCTCACGAAGACCTAGGGCACTTTTGAGGAAGCCCATCATTGGAATATACAAGCCAAGTTCTATAATGAAAAATTCCCACTAGTATATGAAAGTGACAACATATGAGACTCTCTATCATGAAGATCATGGTGCTATTTTGAAGCACAAGTGTGGAAAAAGAGATAGTAGCATTGTCCCTTCTCTCTTTTTCTCTCATTTTATTTTTTTCTTTCTTTTTTCTTTTTTCTTTGGCCTTCTTTTTTTTCTTTTGGCCTTTCTCTTTTTTTTCTTTTTCTTTTTTTTTCTTTTTGTAAAGTCCGAAGTCTCATCCCGACTTGTGCGGGAATCATAGTCTTCATCATCCTTTCCTCACTAGGACAATGCTCTAATAATGAAGATCATCACACTTTTATGGATTTACAACTCAAAGCTAGAGCAAGATATGACTCTATATGAATGCCTCCGGCGGTGTACCGGGATATGCAATGAATCAAGAGCGACATGTATGAAAATTATGAAGGTGGCCTTGCCACAAATACAATGTCAACTACATGATCATGCCAAAAGCAATATGACAAAAGTAATGCGTGTCATATGAACGGAACGGTGGTAAGTTGCATGGCAATATATCTCAGAATGGCTATGGAAATGCCATAATAGGTAAGTATGGTGGCTGTTTTGAGGAAGGTAAATGGTGGGTGTAACGTACCGGCGAAAGTTGCGCGGTACAAGAGAGGCTAGCAATAGTGGAGGGGTGAAAGAGTGCGTATTGTCCATGGACTCAACATTAAGCAAAAGAACTCATATACTTGTTGCAGAAATTTAGAAGTCATCAAAAACCAAAGTACTATGCGCATGCTCCTAGGGGGATAGATTGGTAGGAAAAGACCATCTCTCATCCCCGACCGCCACTCATAAGGAAGACAATCAATAAATAAAATTGTGCTCCAACTTCATCACAAAGCGGTTCACCATACGTGCATGCTACGAGAATCACAAACTTCAACACAAGCATTCTTTAAATTCATAATCACCCAACTAGCATGACTTTAATATCACTACCTCCATATCTCAAAACAATTATCAAGCACCAAATTGACCATAGCATCCAATTCACTTTCTATGATAGTTTTTATTATACCCAACTTGGATGCTCATCATTCTAGGACCAACTTTATGATCATAGCAAATACCATGCTGTTCTAAGAGACTCTCAAAATGATATAAGTGAAGCATGAGAGACTAGCAATTTCTTCAAAATTAAGACACCACCGTGCTCTAAAAGATATAAGTGAAGCACTAGAGCAACAACTATTAAGCTCAAAAGATATAAGTGAAGCACATAGAGTATTCTAGCAAATTCTAATCAAATAGGCTTCTCCCAAAAGGTGTGTACAACAAGGATGATTGTGGTAAACTAAAAAAGCAAAGACTAATATAATACACGATGCTCCAAGCAAAACACATATCATGTGGCGAATAAAAATATAGCTCCAAGTAAAGTTACCAATGAACGAAGACGAAAGAGGGGATGCCTTCCCGGGGCATCCCCAAGCTTAGGCTTTTGGCTATTCTTGAATATCTTGGGGTGCCATGGGCATACCCAAGCTTAGGCTCTTGCCACCCTTTATTCTATAGTCCATAAAAGCTTTACCCAAAACTTGAAACCTTCACAACACAAAACTCAACAGGAAATCTTATAAGCTCCGTTAGTGAAAGAAAACAAAACCACCACATAAGGTACTGCAATGAACTCATTCTTTATTTATATTGGTGTTAAACCTACTGTATTCCAACTTCTTTATGGTTTATAAACTAATTTACTAGCCATAGATGCATTGAAATAAGCAAACAACACACGAAAAACAGAATCTGTCAAAAACAGAACAGTCTGTAGCAATCTGTAACTAACGCAAACTTCTAGAACTCTAAAACTCCTAACAAAATAGGAAGTCCTGGAATTTTTTTATTGAACAGAAGCAAAAAGAATCAACGCAAAAGAACGTTCCTGTGATTTAACAAAATTATATTCGTGCGTGCAAAGTTTCTGTTTTTCAGCAGAATCAAATCAACTATCATCGTAGGTTATCCTATAGGTTCTACTTGGCACAAACACTAATTAAAAGATAAAAACACATCTAAACAGAAGGTAGATGCAAGATTTATTACTAAACAGGAGCAAAAGCAAAAAAAACATAAAGAAAAATTGGGTTGCCTCCCAACTAGCGCTATCGTTTAACGCCCCTAGCTAGGCATAAAAACAAAGATAGATTTAACGAGTACCATCTTTGGCACTCGGAGAGGATGATCTCCTCTCTATGGCATTCATTCTTCTATTTAAGGTAAGCACATGGACATTAATGGAAGAGGTAAGATTAAGCACGTTACGGAAGTTTGCCTCTACACTAGACTTTATCTCTTTAATAATTTCATTTTGATAAAAGCACAAGAGAGTAGTACATTCAACCTTATCATTCATAGGGTGCCCAAATATGGTTTTCATTTTTTCATAAGTATCTATAGCATCCCTTTCAAGAAAACTTCCTTCAAAAATAGAATCTAAAACTTGTTTAAAAGAAGCGGGCAAGCCAATATAAAAACTCTTTAAGTAATCTTCAATTTGATATTGAGGCACATAGCTAGCACGAATCCTTAATAACCTATTCCAAGCATCTTTTAAAGACTCATCAAGTAAATAGCAAAAAATTCCAGAGTCATCCTCATCAAAATTATTTAAGCTCTCATTGGTGACCCGGGTGGGTCTTTCCATAGCATCATTATTCATGAGCTTAGAGAGGATAGAGGGATTGTCCAAGGCACTAGAGCTCGGGAGAAAACCCTTAGTTATTTTTGATTCGGCCATGGCAACGGGAAGGCAAACGGAAAGGAGAGAGGGAGATTGGGAAAGAGAGGGCGAATAAAATGGCAAGGGTGAAGTGGGGGAGAGGAAAACGAGAAGCAAATGGCAAATAATGTAAATGCGAGGGAGATGGGTTTGTGATGGGTACTTGGTATGTCTTTACTTGAGCGAAGACCTCCTCGACAACGGCGCCAGAAATCCTTCTTGCTACGTCTTGAGCTTGCGTTGGTTTTCCTCGAAGAGGAGAGGGTGATGCAGCAAAGTGTAGTGTAAGTATTTCCCTAAGTTTTGAGAACCATGGTATCAATCCAGTAGGAGGCTCCTCAAAAGTCCCACGCACCTACACAAACAAACCGAGAACTCGCAACCAACGCAATAAAGGGGTTGTCAATCCCTTCACGGCCACTTGCAAAAGTGAGATCTAATAAAGATAGTATGATAAGATAAATATATTTTTGGTATTTTGTAATATAGATGCAAAAAGTAAAGATGCAAATAAAGTAGATGGAAAGCAAATATGATAAGAGATAGACCTGGGGGCCATAGGTTTCACTAGAGGCTTCTCTCAAGATAGCATAAGTATTACGGTGGGTGAACAAATTACTGTCGAGCAATTGATAGAAAAGCGCATAGTTATGAGATTATCTAGGCATGATCATGTATATAGGCATCACGCCCATAACAAGTAGACCGACTCCTGCCTGCATCTACTACTATTACTCCACACATCGACCGCTATCCAGCATGCATCTAGAGTATTAAGTTCATAAGAACAGAGCAACACATTAAGCAAGATGACATGATGTAGAGGGATAAACACATGCAATATGATATAAACCCCATCTTGTTATCCTCGATGGCAAAAATACAATACGTGTCTTGCAACCCTTTCTGTCACTGGGTAAGAACACCGCAAGATTGGACCCAAAGCTAAGCACTTCTCTCATGGCAAGAAAGACCAATCTAGTAGGCCAAACCAAACTGATAATTCGAAGAGACGTGCAAAGATAACTCAATCATACATAAAAGAATTCAGAGAAGATTCAAATATTATTCATAGATAAACTTGATCATAAACCCAGAATTCATTGGATCTCGAGAAACACACCGCAAAAAGAGTTTACATCGATTAGATCTCCACAAGAGAGGGGAGGAACATTGTATGAGATCCAAAAAGAGAGAAGAAGCCATCTAGCTAATAACTATGGACCCGTAGGTCTGTGGTAAACTACTCACAACTCATCGGAGGGGCAAGGATGTTGATGTAAAGGCCCTTCGTGGTTGCTTCCCCCTCCGGCAGAGTGCCGGCAAGGGCTCCAAGATGGGATCTCGCGGATACAGAAGGTTACGGCGGTGGAAATTGTGTTTCTGGTGCTTCTGGATGTTTTCGGGGTCCGTAGGTATATATAGGAGGAAGAAGTACGTCGGTGGCCGCCCGAGGGGCCCACGAGACAGGGGGGCGCGCCCTATAGGGGGGCGCCCCCCTATCTCGTGGGGCCCTCAGAGGCTTCTTTACTTGCACTCCAAGCTCTCCAGATCAGATTTGTTCCAAAAATAATGCTCCCGAAGGTTTCATTCCGTTTGGACTCCGTTTGATATTCCTTTTCTTCGAAATACTAAAATAGGCAAAAAAACAGCAATATGGGCTGGGCCTCCGGTTAGTAGGTTAGTCCCAAAAATGATAAAAATGTGTAAAATAAAGCCCATAAACATCCAAAAGGGGTAATATAATAGCATGGAACAATCAAAAATTATAGATACATTGGAGATGTATCACTCAACATCATTAAGAGGAGCAATCAGAGTACGAAGGAAATCATTATTATTGGTATTGGAGAAATCACACAATTTGGTATTATCTTGCGCCATGGCAACAAGTAATCCAACACACAAGCAAACAGAAAAAGGGCGAGCAAAAAAGAGAGGAGAAGATTGGGAAAGAGAGGGCAAATAAAACGGCAAGGGTGAAGTGGGGGAGAGGAAAACGAGAGGCGGATGGCAAATAATGTAAATGGGAGGGAGATGAGTTTGTGATGGGTATTGGTATGTCTTGACTTGAGCGAAGACCTCCCCGACAACGGCGCCAGAAATCCTTCTTGCTATGTCTTGAGCTTGCGTTGGTTTTCCTTGAAGAGGAAAGGGTGATGCAGCAATAGTAGAGTAAGTATTTCCCTCAGTTTTTGAGAACCAAGGTATCAATCCAGTAGGAGGCTCCTCAAAAGTCCCACGCACCTACACAAACAAACAAAGAACTCGCAACCAACGCAATAAAGGGGTCGTCAATCCCTTCTCGGCCACTTGCAAAAGTGAGATCTGATAGAGATAGTATGATAAGATAAATATATTTTTGGTATTTTATAATATAGATTGGAAAATTAAGATGCAAATAAAAGTAGATTGAAAGCTTATATGATAAAAGATAGACCCGGGGGCCATAGGTTTCACTAGTGGCTTCTCTCAAGATAGCATAAGTATTACGGTGGGTGAACAAATTACTGTCGAGCAATTGATAGAAAAGCGAATAATTATGAGATTATCTATGCATGATCATGTATATAGGCATCACGTCCGCGACAAGTAGACCGACTCCTGCCTTCATCTACTACTATTACTCCACACATCGACCGCTATCCAGCATGCATCTAGAGTATTAAGTTCATAAGAATAGAGTAACACATTAAGAAAGATGACATGATGTAGAGGGATAAACTCAAGCAATATGATATAAACCCCATCTTTTTATCCTCGATGGCAACAATACAATACGCGCCTTGCAACCCCTGCTATTACTGGGTAAGGACACCGCAAGATTGAACCCAAAGCTAAGCACTTCTCCCATGGCAAGAAAGATCAATCTAGTAGGACAAACCAAACTGACAATTCAAAGAAACTTCCAAAGATAACTCAATCATACATAAAAGAATTCAGAGGAGATTCAAATATTTATCATAGATAAACTTGATCATCAACCCACAATTCATCGGATCTCGACAAACACACCGCAAAAAAGAGTTACATCAAATAGATCTCCACAAGAGAGGGGGAGAACATGATATTGAGATCCAAAAAGAGAGAAGAATCCATCTAGCTAATAACTATGGACCCGAAGGTCTGTGGTAAACTACTCACAACTCATCGGAGGGGCTATGGTGTTGATGTAGAAGCCCTCGATGGTCGATTCCCCCTCCGGCGGAGCGCCGACGAAGGCTCCAAGATGGGATCTCGCGGATACAGAAGGTTACGGCGGTGGAAATTGTTTTTTGTTGGCTTCCTGTATGTTTTCGGGGTACGTGGGTATATATAGGAGGAATAAGTAGGTTGGTGGCCGCCCGAGGGGCCCACGAGACAGGGGGGCATGGCCTCCTATCTCCTGGCCGCCTCGGCTGCTTCTTGGCTTGCATAAGTCCTCTGGATCACGTCGTTCCAAAAATCACACTCCCGAAGGTTTCATTCCGTTTGGAATCCGTTTGATATTCCTTTTCTTCGAAATACTAAAATAGGCAAAAAACAGCAATACGGGCTGGGCCTCCGGTTAGTAGGTTAGTCCCAAAAATGATATAAATATGTAAAATAAAGCCCATAAACATCCAAAAGGGGTAATATAATAGCATGGAACAATAAAAAATTATAGATACGTTGGAGACGTATCAGATGTTATTTCATTGCATGACTATTTACTTTCGTGCTTGCTTAGGGAATCACAAACTTAACACCAATATTATTACTAAGGCATAATTACTCATCAACATGACTCACATATCACATCATCATACCTCAAAACTATTTCAAGGAATCAAGTTTATTTTGTCCAATGATCTTCATGAAAGTTTTTACTATATCCTTCTTGGATATCTATCAGTTTGGGACTAGTTTCCATGTGTTGCTTTTGATAAGCTCAAACAAATATAAGTGAAGATCATGATAATATTTCTTTCTCTCAAATTAATTTAAGTGAAGCAAGAGAGAATTTGTTCAAAAATACTAAAGCACCTCGTGCTCAAAAAGATATAAGTGAAGCACTAGAGCAATTCCATAGAAAAGAGCTTCATTGACGGGATGTGAGTGCCGCTTACCTAGCCTCTCTGGCAACTATTTGAGGACTCTATTTTATTTAAAAACTTTCAGTTCTAAGTATTTTATTAAAACAGAAAGAAAAACTAAATAAAATCACATTCCAAGGATAGCACACATCATGTGAAGAAGCAAAAACTTAGGCTCAACCGATACTAACCGATAATTGTTGAAGAAGAAAGGTGGTGTGCCTACCGGGGCATCCCCAAGCTTAGATGCTTGATACTTATTGGAATATTAACTTGGGGTGCATTGGGAATCCCCAAGCTTTAGCTTTTGTGTCCCCTTAATTCCTCTCATATCATGGTTTTCCTAAATCTCAAAAACTTCATCCACACAAAACTCAACAAGAACTTGTGAGATAAGTTAGTATAAATCAATGCAAAAACCTTATCATTATCTATTGTAGCAAATAATAAAAAATTATTATTCAAAATTGCATAATAAATTCCTCTGCACATTTAATAATTCTATCCTCGAATAGAATCATTACACAAGCAAACATATGCAAACATAACATCAATCTGCCAAAACAGTACAGTCGATAATGTTGAAGACGAAAGAGGGGATGCTTTCTGGGACATCCCCAAGATTAGTTGCTTGGATCTTCCTTGAATATTACCTTGGGGTGCCTTGGGCATCCCCAATCTTAGGGTCTTGTCACTCCTTATTCTCCTCATATCGACATCTCACCCAAAACTTGAGAACTTCAATCACACAAAACTTAATGGAACTTCGTGAGGTAGGTTAGTATGATAAAGAGCAAACCATTTCACTTTGGTAGTGTCAAAGACAAGATTCATAATTTTTTACTATATAATATCATTTCCACAAATTATATTGAGCAATATAAGCCGTAGAAACTAGGGAACAAGCAAACTATGTATTGAAAACAGAATCTGTCGAAAACAGAACAGTCTGTAGTAATCTGTACTCCAACCATACTTCTGCTACTCCAAAAATTCTGACAAATTAGGACAACATAGATAATTTGTATATATATGTCACGTCCTAGTTAGCCATGCATTAGAGTGTTGCATCATGTTTACTCTTTCATCAGAAACTTGAAATGGGGATCTGTGAAACCCTCAGAATCATTTTGAAAATGACCCAAATAAAAATTTCTCCAAAAGGGTCCAAGAAAATGCTCATGTTGCTCTCTGAAAATATTGGACAGAGATAAAAATCAAACCAATATTTTTAAGAGCTCATAGGTATTTATTTTGGGCATTTGGAATTAATGCATAAATATTTGCATTGGAAATATATTAATTATATATATTAATATATGTCCAAATATTATGCCATTTATAAAAGAGCTCTGGAATAATATATATAGCTCCTGCAAAAATTGGCATAAGTTAAATAAATGATTTAATATATTATTTAAATCAAAACAAATGTCAGAAATTAGAAAACAGAAAATAAATAACAGGAGGAGCTTACCTGGGCTCCTCCACTGTGCGGCCCAGCCAGCTGGCTGGCCCAGCCAGCAGCCGGCCCAGCCCACCTCCCTCCTCTATCGTCTTCGTCCCGACAGAGGGAGGGGAGTGTGGCCGGCGCGCGCGCGCGCCACCGCGCCACGCCACCTCTCTCCCTGCTTGCCTGCCCTCCCCTCCTTGCTCGATGCCCTGGACGACGCCACGCCTCCCCCCTGCTCTCTCTCACTCTCCCCCGGCTCTTCCCTCCTCTCCCTCGCTCTCTCTCTCACACGGCCGAACACCACCCTCGCCGCCGTTCGCCACAACAGCCGTCTCCGGCCACCCCTCGCTCCCCCGACTAGCTCAGGACCTCCGCCACGACCCCTCTTCCCTCTCCACCGACCCACAGCTCCCCGGAAGCCCTGCATCGCCGCCACGTCGCCGTTCCCCTCTTCGGGCTCCGACCATCATCGCCGTCGAATTCGCCGTCCCCAGCGCGTCCCCGAGCCCGCTTCGACGCCCACTGCAACCGCGGTGAGCCCCCGGGTCGTTTCCCCCTTCTCCCCTGGTCTCTTTCGACCTCTAGGCCATAGCCCCGTCTTGGCCAAGAACTCCACGCCGCCGGTGAAGTCGCCGTCGTGGCCACGGTCACCGTAGCACCCAACCGAGCACACCATCGTGCTCCACACCTCACCAGGAGCATGTAGCACACACCAACGCCTCCCCAAACCCCCTACAACGCCGATTCCGACCGCACCCGAACTCCGGCGGCCACAGCCGAGCTTGCCGCCGTCGACTCCGGCCACCCCAGGCTCGGCCACCACCACCGTTCGACGCGCGGGAGCAAGGGCTCTCCAACGAGCCCAAGCACGGCCTCGCCCGTGCCCTGTAGCGCGATCCCGCGTCACGCCGCCGTCTCGGGCCTCGCCGGCGTCATGTCGCCGGTGGGTTTGACCCACCTTGACCACGGCAGCACCCCCTCTGAGTCCCTGACAGGTGGGCCCAGCCCTGTAGCTAACTAGGATTAGTGCTAACCACTGTTAGTTAACCCCTGACACTGACCAGTGGGCCCCAGCGCCACTAACCTCTAATTAGGATTAAACTAACCCAGTTTAATCCCCCTGTCACTGACGTGTGGCCCCCACACGTCAGGTTTGACCCCAGCCAGCCGCAGTTGACCACTGACGTCATGCTGACGTCATGCTGGCGCAATAATTATATTTCTGGATTTAATTTAAATCAGGAAATTCCAGAATATTATTTAAACTTCAAAAATTCATAACTTTTATTCTGTAACTCCAAATTGGACAAGTTATATATGAAAAATGATAAGAAAAATCCAATCTATCCATCTGTACTATTTTCATGCATGATCAAACAAGTTAAATTGATGTTTTAAGCAGAACAAGAAAAGGCACTTTAAAAGGCCATATTTGAATTTGAAATTTGAATCTTTGATTCAAATTTGTTCAAACCCTTCTGGTTTTAGTTGCATTAGCCCAACACACTCATTTTGCCATGTTTCATGCATGCATCATATTGTTGCACATTGTTTGGTGATGGTTGTATATCGGTGTTCTTTGCGGCAGGATCTGTCCCCGAGGAGTACCGTGATTACCCTAACGAAGAACCGTATCAGTGCATCGAACCATCAGGCAAGCAACCAACCATTTGATCATATCGATACAATCCCATGTTCTCGCTCCTGCTCTCTTTTACTGCATTAAGACAACACGTTTCAAACTGCTGTGTGCTACGGTAGTTGAACCCATTTCCTCTGCATGACCTGTCATTGCCACAATAACTAGATGAAACCCACTAGCATGTGTAGGAGTTGATTGAGCCATATGTATGTGTTGTTCCTACCTTGCTATGCCTGCTATGCTTAGAGTCGTGTCAGGTCTGGTTCATCTGGGTGATGGGCTAGAGTGAAATGATTATGTCGGTAATGAGAGTGGTGTGGTGAACACGATTTGGTAAAGGTATCGATGAGAGGCCATGTAGGAGTACATGGTGGGTTGTTTCATTGAAGCCGACCTTAAGCACTGAGATCTGTATGTGTGATTTAAGATACAACTACTACCATGCATTGGGCCCTGAAATATGACCCCGCTCGACTTCTTATTCACCCTAGCCCTCTGTCCAGGAGTTGCACATAGTTTCTGGTGTTTGTAGCCTACTGGAGGCCGTGGACAGCGCTGACCGTAGGGGTGGGCTGTGATGCGGTAGGTACGTGGCACGGTGTACCGAATACCCGTTAGGTATCTCGGGAACCCTGTTCACATTGTTCGGGGCCGTATGGGAAACCTCGGCCGGACTCCCTGCGGATGGAACCTGAATAGGCGATAAACCTGGACTAGAGGCTTAAGTGTTTAGGTAGGTCGTGGTCTACACCCACGTCGGCTTTCGCTTGAAGTCTGCCGAGCACATGTCATGTGCAGACGCTAAGTGGTGGAAACATGTATGAAGAAGTACACCCCTGCAGGGTTATCATAATCTATTCGAATAGCCGCGTCCGCGGTAAAGGACTACTTGGTTGCCTATACAGTTCATAGACAAGTAAATGGAAACTACTAAAAACCTCAAGATAAGTGTGAGTACCGAGGATGGCTCTTCCGTAGGAAGACGGAGGTGGATCCTCGGTAGTGTATTGAAGTGGTGAGTAGTGGACTCGTGTGCGCAAAACCATTTCAAGTTGGAGTATCGTAGGATAGCCTAGCCAAGAGTCAAAGCTGGCTTGCTGCAATAACTCCACCAACCCTTCTTGAAAATATGCATGTATGTAGGATCTGATGTAAGTCTTGCTGAGTACCTTTGTACTCATGTTGCTATAATCTACATTTTTACAGAAGACGCTGCAACCCCTTCTGATGGGTTCTATGTAGACGTTGACATCAACGAGTAGGCTAAAGACCCAGGTGGTGACCCTGAGCTTGTGATGGACCACGTAGTATAGCTAGGCTTTCCAAGCCTCTTTTATTTTACTAGTTGTCTGTACTCAGACAATGTACTTCCGCTGCTGGTATGTATGACTGTATGACTTGTATGTTGGGTCGTGAGACCCGTACCTTTGTGTATGTTATGTATGGCTCCCTGAGCCTTAAATAAAGTACTTGTGTCGTAGAGTCATGTTGTGATGCTTCGTTGTATTTGCACATATCGAGCATATTGTGTGTATGATTGAAATGCTTGGTATGTGTGGGATCTGACTATCTAGTTGTTTATCTTTAGTAGCCTCTCTTACCGGGAAATGTCTCCTAGTGTTACCGCTGAGCCATGGTAGCTTGCTACTGCTCTGGAACACTTAGGCTGGCCGGCATGTGTCCTTCTTCGTTCCTGTGTCTGTCCCTTCGGGGAAATGTCACGCTTTGAGTACCGGAGTCCTGTTAGCCTGCTACAGCCCGGTTTACCGGAGTCCTGCTAGCCCAGTGCTACAGCCCGGACCCACTTGCTGATGACCGACACGTTCGAAGCTGGGTCATGGATGCCTGTCCCTGTAAGTCTGTGCCACTTTGGGTTTACGACTAGTCATGTCAGCCCGGGCTCCTTATCATATGGATGCTAGCGACACTATCATATACGTGAGCCAAAAGGCGCAAACGGTCCCGGGCAAAGGTAAGGCGACACCCGTGGGGTACCGTGCGTGAGGCCGCAAAGTGATATGAGGTGTTACCGGCTAGATCGATGTGATATCGAGTCGGGGTCCTGACAGCGTTGGTATCAGAGCCGGACTGCCTGTAGGTTCTCCAAGCCAAACTGGTCGATGTTGAGTCTAGAAATTCTTTAGTTATATGTAGGGGAATTGTTTGTGGGATGGAACGTAAGGCTCTTTTTACTCCTTTATCTTATGACATTCTGATCTGAGTCAGTCCATTCTTCCACCGGGGGTTAAGGAATTAGGATCTGTTCTCTCTATCAGGATCACGTGTTACTAATCAGTAGTACCTTATAAGTTGATGGATTCAAGCCTAGTTCAGTTCTACTACCACCTTATGTTGTTAGAATGGTTTCAGAACTTTGATATGATGATGTTGAGTGTGTACGAAATCCTTTGTCAAATGTCTCAAAATCCTTTTTGAGCATTTACAGCTGTTATGCTGCCGAAATTTTGCTAGAAGTTCTAATGCCTTTGCATTATGATTGTGCTTTCAGATGGCCACTCGCGACCTCAATCAAGTGGTTCGCCTGACTCGATGTCTAGATGTACCCGGCCATACTGCCAAGTTGGTCAGGGTAATGACTGAGGCTGGATACCGCTGGTATCCCGAGTACACGGTCGAAGAGCAATTTCGGGACTTTAATCAAAGCCAGTATCTCTGCACTGTCAGGATATTTCCATCTTATCCTGGATCCACCGAGCCTCTTCACTGCTCCTATTGACTCGGGGTTACCATTGAGATGGCTGTGCAGGACGCCGCCTACTCTATGATGACCATTATGCGAGTCAGATCTGGTTTATTTCGGGACTCTGATTTCCGGTATATGCCAGGCTCACTTCCGGGAGCACAAGGGTATATTCAGGCTATTTATGCTGACCCCACTCGGGAGGATTCACGGACTCGCACCACTGCTGAGATGCTCGAGGATAAGGACCGTGAAAATCGGGCCTTGAGGTTAGAGCTCTTCAATACCCGTGCTGACCACTGGGCCACTTTGACTCGGTTCGCACCGGCGGTGCAAGCTGGATATTCAGATATGCGCGATCTCTATCCTGTAAGATCTGCTCTGCCGGACGTGATGGTTTGGCGTGATGTAGGAGGCATCACCCCACCTCGCGGTCCCCGCAGGCCACCGTCTGTTGGTCCAAGGCCTCATCCTAGCCCCTATGGTCCACAAGCTCCGCGAGACCGTCTGTTTCCGGATGATCATGTTGAACTTCCAGGCTATGGAGGTGACTTCTACGAGGACTACTACGGATCGGTCTGAGTTAGTGGTAGTAACACTAATTCGCACTAGCTATGTCGTCTATCGTTCCGCGTGACTCGTGGGATATGACCCAGTTTGTACTCTTTCCGGAGGTGTAGAAAAATAATGTATAGGAGCTTGGGATGCCTCCGATGAGATGTAATTCTCTTTTCACCGTATTAGTACTTTGTTTGGTCTTGTACTAAACCCTGTATGGTGTGTATGACGATGGAATAAAAGAAGCAGTTTCTGTATCTACCATGTCATACGGATGATCATCTTGCATTCCGAGTTATTCCTTACATTATGTATCCTACGTCGGAATTTTATCATCCTGACTAAATCATTGTCTTGTTTACCTAGGATGGTCAACACGCGCACCAACCCTGCTCCTCAAGAGCAGGCCAAAGGCAGTGAAGTCAGGGATGCAAATCTGCCACATCCCCCTTCACTAGCCGAGGTTATGATGGAAGCTGAGAGAAACAAGCGGGAGACCAACCGTTTGTTGGAGTGTATTGAACAGAACACAGCACACCATCAGAGGACTAACGTGGTGTCACTCAGTGATTTTATCAAATTACATCCACCCACGTTCCACCACTCCGTCGAGCCTCTCGACGCTGATGACTGGCTTCGCAGTATCGCTCACAAACTGCGTTCCGCGCTGGTAGCGGAGGCTGACAAGGTCACCTTTGCTGCATATCATCTTGAAGGCCCCGCCAGTCTATGGTGGGAGAATTATGGAGCTATGCGCCCAGCAGACCATGTCACTACTTGGGCTGAGTTCAGCGAGGCTTTCCGTGAACATCACATTCCGGAAGGTCTCATGGACCGTAAACGTGAAGAATTTTGCAATTTCACCCAAGGCCGACTCTCTGTGGATGTTTATAGCAGGGAGTTTGGTAATCTCGCCCGATATGCAACTGAGGAAGTGTCTACTGATGCCAAGAAGCAAGCAAGGTTCCGTAAGGGCCTTAGTCCTGAGCTTCGCCGCGACCTCCGTCTGCATGAGTGCACATCTTTTCAGAAACTTGTCAATAAAGCCATCAGTGCTGAAACTGGTCAGACTGACTATGACGCAACACGCAAGCATGGCCGTGATATGGGTTCCTCATCCGGTGCTGGTCCCCAGAAGCGCCGCGTGTGGGTACCCAACACCGCCCTGCCACCCAGGTTCACACCGAGGCCATCTTTCCAGGCGCCTCGCCCTGTTCAACAGTCTGCACCGGCCAAGCCCTATGGGGGTTCAACTAACAATGCTCCTCCACGTACCAGTTCCGTGACTTGTTTCAAATGTGGGGAATCTGGTCACTATATGCGTGAGTGTCCCCAGACCAACCCCAATCAATCTGCTAAAGCTGTTGGCCGTGGCAAGCCGACAGGGAAAATATTCCACGCCAAACCGGTCACCGCTTCACGTGGCCATGTCAACTGTGTCTCTGCCGAAGAAGCTCAAGAGGATCCCAACGTCGTTCTCGGTACGCTTCTTGTTAATTGCCACCCGGCATCTGTTCTTTTCGATACAGGAGCCTCTCATTCTTTTATATCCGAAAATTATGCTCGTTTGCATAACGTTGCATTCTGTGACATGCCAACCTCTATGGTAATTCAAACTCCGGGATCCAAATGGCAAACTTCTAGAGTAAGCCATGGAAATGAAATCCAAGTCGACAGACTTGTTTTCCTCGCATCTTTGATAGCCCTAAAATCTTCAGATATTAACATAATTCTAGGTATGGACTGGATGTCGGCTCATCAAGACAAAATTGATTGCTTCTCTAGGACTGTTCAACTCACCCATCCTTCGGGGAAGATAGTCAATGTCTTGACCCGAATAGCCAAGCGACAATTATATTCTCTTAACGCCAACCCCTTGCCAGACCTTGAGGACATTCCGGTAGTCTGTGACTTCCCGGATGTTTTTCCAGAGGAATTGCCAGGTGTTCCACCTGACAGGGATGTTGAGTTCGTAATAGACCTCATTCCAGGAACCGTTCCGATTGCTAGAAGACCTTACAAGATGGCACCCCTAGAGCTAGCCGAGCTTAAGAAACAACTCGATGAGTCCTTGAAAAAGGGTTTCATCCGACCTAGCTCATCTCCGTGGGCTTGCCCCGTCCTATTCGTCAAGAAGAAGGATGGTACAGACCGGATGGTTGTAGATTACCGACCTGTCAACTTGGTCACAATCAAGAACAAATATCCGCTTCCCAGGATCAACGACCTGTATGATCAGCTCGCTGGATCCTCAGTCTTCTCCAAGATGGATTTGAGGTTGGGATACCATCAAATCAAAATCAGAAACGGGGACATTCCTAAAACGGCCTTTGTCACTCGTTATGGCCAATACGAGTACACTGTCATGTCCTTCGGTTTAACCAACGCTCCAGCCACCTTTTCTCGGTTAATGAACTCAATCTTCATGGAGTATTTGGATAAATTCGTCGTAGTTTATCTCGATGATATACTCATCTACTCCAAGAACGAGGAAGAACATGCCGAACATTTAAGGCTAGTGTTGAAGAAACTTCGAGAGCATCGCCTTTATGCCAATTTTTCTAAATGTGAATTCTGGTTGTCAAAAGTGACCTATCTGGGTCATGTAATATCTGGTAAAGGTATTGCTGTTAACCCTGAGCGAGTTCAAGCCGTCCTTAATTGGACTCCACCTGAATCGGTCAAGCAAGTCCGGAGTTTTCTAGGCTTAGCGAGCTATTGTCGTCGCTTTGTCGAGAACTTCTCCAAAGTTGCTAAACCCCTAACCGAACTCCTCAAGAAAGATAAGAAGTTCGAATGGACTCCACAATGTGAGCACAGCTTTCAGGAACTGAAAAGACGCCTGACCTCTGCTCCCGTACTGGTACCGCCAGACTTTTCCAAGGACTTTGTTATCTACTGCGATGCCTCGCGACAAGGACTAGGTTGCATTCTTATGCAAGATCGACACGTAATTGCTTACGCTTCACGGCAATTGCACCCACATGAAGAGAATTATCCTACTCATGATCTAGAGCTTGCAGCCGTAGTCTATGCACTTAAGACCTGGCGACATTACCTCCTCGGTAATCGTTGTGAAATATTCACTGATCATCAAAGTCTAAAGTATATTTTCACCCAACCGGATTTGAATCTCCGGCAGAGACGTTGGGTTGAATTGATCACAGACTTCGACTTAGGAATAACTTACACCCCAGGGAAAGCCAACGTCATGGCTGATGCGCTAAGTCGTAAATCTTATTGTAACAACCTGATGTTACAACAAAGTCAACCGCTCCTCCATGAGGAATTTCGGAAGCTTAACCTTCACATTGTACCTCAAGGATTTCTTTCCACCTTGGTAACAAAACCCACTCTTACGGATCAAATCATCGCTGCCCAAAGGCGAGATAAGGGAATATCTAAAATTAAAGAGAACATTGCTAGCGGAGGTGCTAGTTGTTTCTCCACAAATGATCATGGTGTTGTGTACTTTGAGAACCGTCTAGTGGTTCCCAAGAACCAGCATCTACGGCAATTGATCCTTAAGGAAGCTCATGAATCTCCTCTCACCATTCATCCCGGTAGTACTAAGATGTATCAGGACCTACGCCAGAGGTTCTGGTGGACTAGGATGAAGAGAGAAATTGCTCAGTATATTGCAAATTGCGACGTCTGTCGTCGTGTAAAAGCAGAGCACCAACGGCCTGCTGGCACCCTTCAACCCTTAGCTATTCCTGAATGGAAATGGGATAAAATTGGTATGGATTTCATTACCGGTTTTCCCAGGACCAAGAGAGGGAATAATGCTATTTTCGTCGTGGTCGATCGTCTTTCCAAAGTAGCCCATTTCTTACCTGTTCGTGAGAGTATAACCGCTAGTCAGCTGGCAGATTTGTACATCTCCCGAATAGTGTCTCTCCATGGTGTTCCTTTGGAAATTAACTCGGATCGAGGAAGTCTTTTCACCTCTCGATTTTGGGAAAGTTTCCAAAATGCTATGGGGACTCGTCTCTCCTTTAGCACCGCCTTCCACCCTCAGTCGAGTGGTCAAGTGGAACGCGTCAACCAAATTCTAGAAGGCATGCTTCGAGCCTCTGTTATCTCATTCGGAATGGACTGGGAGAAGTGCCTTCCATTTGCCGAATTCGCTTACAACAACAGCTATCAATCTAGCTTGGGTAAAGCCCCTTTTGAAGTTCTCTATGGACGACGGTGTCGAACACCCCTTAACTGGTCAGAGACCGGGGAAAGACAATTCTTTGGCCCGGACCTGATTCAGGAAGCAGAAGAACAAGTTCGCATCGTTCGTGAAAAGTTGAAAACAGCCCAATCTCGTCAAAAGAGTCAATATGACCGAAAACATAAGGCTATGACTTTCGAGGTTGATGAGAAGGCTTATCTTCGGGTCACCCCTCTGAAGGGAACCCATCGTTTCGGTATCAAAGGCAAATTGGCTCCTCGTTACATTGGACCTTTTCGCATTCTCGCCAAACGAGGAGAAGTTGCCTACCAGTTGGAACTACCTCCGCACCTCTCCAGAGTCCACGATGTCTTCCACGTTTCTCAACTCAGGCGTTGCTTCTCGGATCCTATCCGTGAAGTGGACCACGAAACGCTTGATCCCCAAGATAATCTTACATATCGAGAGTACCCCATTCGTATCCTCGATCAGGCCGAACGTACCACCCGACGCCAGAATATCAAGTTTCTCAAAGTCCAATGGTCGCACCATTCTGAAGATGAAGCAACCTGGGAAAGGGAGGATCGTCTTCGACTCGAGTATCCCGCCTTCTTCCCGGGGGAACCCAGATCTCGGGACGAGATTCTTTTGAGTGGGGGTGAGTTGTCACGTCCTAGTTAGCCATGCATTAGAGTGTTGCATCATGTTTACTCTTTCATCAGAAACTTGAAATGGGGATCTGTGAAACCCTCAGAATCATTTTGAAAATGACCCAAATAAAAATTTCTCCAAAAGGGTCCAAGAAAATGCTCATGTTGCTCTCTGAAAATATTGGACAGAGATAAAAATCAAACCAATATTTTTAAGAGCTCATAGGTATTTATTTTGGGCATTTGGAATTAATGCATAAATATTTGCATTGGAAATATATTAATTATATATATTAATATATGTCCAAATATTATGCCATTTATAAAAGAGCTCTGGAATAATATATATAGCTCCTGCAAAAATTGGCATAAGTTAAATAAATGATTTAATATATTATTTAAATCAAAACAAATGTCAGAAATTAGAAAACAGAAAATAAATAACAGGAGGAGCTTACCTGGGCTCCTCCACTGTGCGGCCCAGCCAGCTGGCTGGCCCAGCCAGCAGCCGGCCCAGCCCACCTCCCTCCTCTGTCGTCTTCGTCCCGACAGAGGGAGGAGAGTGTGGCCGGCGCGCGCGCGCGCCACCGCGCCACGCCATCTCTCTCCCTGCTTGCCTGCCCTCCCCTCCTTGCTCGATGCCCTGGACGACGCCACGCCTCCCCCCTGCTCTCTCTCACTCTCCCCCGGCTCTTCCCTCCTCTCCCTCGCTCTCTCTCTCACACGGCCGAACACCACCCTCGCCGCCGTTCGCCACAGCAGCCGTCTCCGGCCACCCCTCGCTCCCCCGACTAGCTCAGGAGCTCCGCCACGACCCCTCTTCCCTCTCCACCGACCCACAGCTCCCCGGAAGCCCTGCATCGCCGCCACGTCGCCGTTCCCCTCTTCGGGCTCCGACCATCATCGCCGTCGAATTCGCCGTCCCCAGCGCGTCCCCGAGCCCGCTTCGACGCCCACTGCAACCGCGGTGAGCCCCCGGGTCATTTCCCCCTTCTCCCCTGGTCTCTTTCGACCTCTAGGCCGTAGCCCCGTCTTGGCCGAGAACTCCACGCCGCCGGCAAAGTCGCCGTCGTGGCCACGGTCACAGTAGCACCCAACCGAGCACACCATCGTGCTCCACACCTCACCAGGAGCACGTAGCACACACCAACGCCTCCCCAAACCCCCTGCAACGCCGATTCCGACCGCACCCGAGCTCCGGCGGCCGCAGCCGAGCTCGCCGCCTTCGACTCCGGCCACCCCAGGCTCGGCCACCACCACCGTTCGACGCGCGGGAGCAAGGGCTCTCCAACGAGCCCAAGCACGGCCTCGCCCGTGCCCTGTAGCGCGATCCCGCGTCACGCCGCCGTCTCGGGCCTCGCCGGCGTCATGTCGCCGGTGGGTTTGACCCACCTTGACCACGGCAGCACCCCCTCTGAGTCCCTGACAGGTGGGCCCAGCCCTGTAGCTAATTAGGATTAGCGCTAACCACTGTTAGTTAACCCCTGACACTGACCAGTGGGCCCCAGCGCCACTAACCTCTAATTAGGATTAAACTAACCCAGTTTAATCCCCCTGTCACTGACGTGTGGCCCCCACACGTCAGGTTTGACCCCAGCCAGTCGCAGTTGACCACTGACGTCATGCTGACGTCATGCTGGCGCAATAATTATATTTCTGGATTTAATTTAAATCAGGAAATTCCAGAATATTATTTAAACTTCAAAAATTCATAACTTTTATTCTGTAACTCCAAATTGGACAAGTTATATATGAAAAATGATCAGAAAAATCCAATCTATCCATCTGTACTATTTTCATGCATGATCAAACAAGTTAAATTGATGTTTTAAGCAGAACAAGAAAAGGCACTTTAAAAGGCCATATTTGAATTTGAAATTTGAATCTTTGATTCAAATTTGTTCAAACCCTTCTGGTTTTAGTTGCATTAGCCCAACACACTCATTTTGCCATGTTTCATGCATGCATCATATTGTTGCACATTGTTTGGTGATGGTTGTATATCGGTGTTCTTTGCGGCAGGATCTGTCCCCGAGGAGTACCGTGATTACCCTAACGAAGAACCGTATCAGTGCATCGAACCATCAGGCAAGCAACCAACCATTTGATCATATCGATACAATCCCATGTTCTCGCTCCTGCTCTCTTTTACTGCATTAAGACAACGCGTTTCAAACTGCTGTGTGCTACGGTAGTTGAACCCATTTCCTCTGCATGACCTGTCATTGCCACAGTAACTAGATGAAACCCACTAGCATGTGTAGGAGTTG
>NC_057801.1:156473682-156482371 GCF_018294505.1 Triticum aestivum | reverse complement strand
AAGACGCTGCAACCCCTTCTGATGGGTTCTATGTAGACGTTGACATCAACGAGTAGGCTAAAGACCCAGGTGGTGACCCTGAGCTTGTGATGGACCACGTAGTATAGCTAGGCTTTCCAAGCCTCTTTTATTTTACTAGTTGTCTGTACTCAGACAATGTACTTCCGCTGCTGGTATGTATGACTGTATGACTTGTATGTTGGGTCGTGAGACCCGTACCTTTGTGTATGTTATGTATGGCTCCCTGAGCCTTAAATAAAGTACTTGTGTCGTAGAGTCATGTTGTGATGCTTCGTTGTATTTGCACATATCGAGCATATTGTGTGTATGATTGAAATGCTTGGTATGTGTGGGATCTGACTATCTAGTTGTTTATCTTTAGTAGCCTCTCTTACCGGGAAATGTCTCCTAGTGTTACCGCTGAGCCATGGTAGCTTGCTACTGCTCTGGAACACTTAGGCTGGCCGGCATGTGTCCTTCTTCGTTCCTGTGTCTGTCCCTTCGGGGAAATGTCACGCTTTGAGTACCGGAGTCCTGTTAGCCTGCTACAGCCCGGTTTACCGGAGTCCTGCTAGCCCAGTGCTACAGCCCGGACCCACTTGCTGATGACCGACACGTTCGAAGCTGGGTCATGGATGCCTGTCCCTGTAAGTCTGTGCCACTTTGGGTTTACGATTAGTCATGTCAGCCCGGGCTCCTTATCATATGGATGCTAGCGACACTATCATATACGTGAGCCAAAAGGCGCAAACGGTCCCGGGCAAAGGTAAGGCGACACCCGTGGGGTACCGTGCGTGAGGCCGCAAAGTGATATGAGGTGTTACCGGCTAGATCGATGTGATATCGAGTCGGGGTCCTGACAATATATCACCTATAAAAAATTCAGATCAAAATCACGTTCTAGTGAATTTTCAAATTTCCGGGAGGTGAGCGCAAAAGTTTCTGTTTTTGCACAGATTCAAGTCAACTATCATCCACACTATCCCAAAGGCTTTACTTGGCACTTTATTGCAACAAAAGAAATAAAACATGATGTTGGTGTACTAGAACAGGGGTACCCTAGTACCCCGAACTTGTGCACGGGCAGTTGCAGCACCCTGCGGCAAAAGCTTGCCGGGCGGACGCCAAGATCTCCCAAGGTTCCCTTGGAGCCATCCAAGAACTAAGTATTTAAGCTATGAAGACAAGACCCCGGCAAGAGGAGCTTGCCGGGAAGGCCAACCAAGGCGCTCCAAGGAACTTGCCGCAACGCGCCACGCGCTCCGGCAAGGCAACAAGGCCTCGGGAAGAGGAGCTTGCCGGGAAGACTAACCAAGGTACCTCGAAGCCCGGTGAGCGACAAGCCTCCGGGCCCGACAAGATAGCAGCAGCGGCAAGGCGCTTGCCGCGGCAGGGAGCCACTCTGCGCCCACGCTCCAGCGCATCCACCAACGTGTCGCTCTGGGGACCTCTCCAGGCGCGCGTGGCGGGAGGCTGTGCAGCCAGCGGTGCGCAGTGGCATGCGAAGCTGACAAGATCGCCATCGTGGCGAACGGTGGCGCCCCTAACGGTCCTTTTCTGCACTGTTCGGGCGACTCAGACGGGCATTTAATGCCCTTGTCCCCTGCCGTCAGAGTTAGGTAGGGTACACTGTACATGCAACTGTATCAACTACCTCGCTTTTTACGTTTTTACCCTCCTCTACGTTGCCACCTGTCGGTGACCCCTTTAACGCATAAAAGGAGGCCCATGCGCAATGTAGAGGGGGGGGGAGGGTTCGGACTCATTTGTAAACCAGATAGAGACCACGCTCTCTTGAGGGCAAGAACACAAGATAACAGAGCCAAACAAGCAACAGTAGGAGTATTATCTCTCCGGAGAGCTTCGAAGCTGGGTAAACCGCTCGTGTGCTTCGCCTCGATCTGCTCTTCGTGCGACCTCCGCCCCCCCGCCGAACCGAAAGGGGCCCGGTTCGCCGGCCTCATAGGTGTTCGTGGGTCAGTTTCCCCTCGACATCTGTGGCGCACCAGGTAGGGGGGCGTCGAGATTTTGTGAACCTGATCCGGCGTTCACACGAGCTAGATCTTCATTCCCTTCACCAACATGCCACCGAAGAAGAAGACTTCGGCATCAGCCGCGCCGTCCACGTCACTTCCGCCACCGTTGGAGCAAACGGATGGTGGAATCGACGCCGGCGGAAGAATGGACGTCGACGAGGAAGCTCATGATGCTGCCAGGTCCAAGAACAAGGCTGCGCAAGCCTCGGCGACTGTAGATGTTCCGCGCCACTCTCAGGAGGCGCAAGATCAACAGCGCCATGGCACTCGCAGCGCCATGCGCATGATAGCCCAAGGCCACGCTGGTGGATCTCGGGGCGCTCAAGACCAGCATGCACGCCAGCATGCTGGCACGAGCGGGGCACGGTCGCCTGGATGAGATACTGCTCCTTCTAACATAGTTAGAAGTTCGAGCACGTCCCGCTCCTCGCGCCGTCCGCCACTGCCACCCACCACTCCAGTAGAAGCTTTGGCGCAAGCTCAACTTCTCTTAGATTACCCTCCGACGTCGGACATGATCGACGAATGGAGAGCCACCATTCAGAGTCTCATCGGCTACGCAAACGGCGACACTCCATGGCGGCCGAGCGCGTCACCGCCGCTGCAGGGTTGCCAGGCGCGAGCCGGTGGCGACGAAACGGGTGGAGGTGCAACTACCATGCAATCACCACCCCGAAGGCCAAGATCACCGACTCGCCGGATCCACCTCGACAGCGACTCCACCGCATCGTCGGATCCACGAGCTCGTCGCGATCAATGTCAAGTTCTTCATGATCGACAACAAGAAGACGCTCGAACCCACATCAAGCGCCGAAGAGATGCGCGGCGTCAATCCGACAAGCGCGCTGGGCCCTCTGTTGACATGCATGTGCCAGGGGAACCAGGCGATCTGCCGTACGCAGTAGGTTGCCCTGCGTTCACTCGTGAGCTGCGCAAGTCCAGTGGCCCAGCACAAAGAACTTTAAGCCAGACGTACCGGAGAAGTACGACGGCAAGACACATCCGTCAAAGTTCCTCAGCATCTATACCATTGCGGTACAAGCTGCCGGGGGACGAGATGACAAGATCCTTGCCAACTACTTCCCGCTGGTGCTCAAGCTAAACGTCAGATCCTGGCTCATGCACTTGCCGGACAACTCCATATCTTCTTGGGCTGATTTGTGCCATCAGTTTATTGGCGCCTTTACCGGCGGACACAAGCCTCATGGCCAGGAGAGTGATCTTCATTTGCTTGCCCAGAAGGAAGGAGAGCCCCTGCGCAAGTACATTCAGAGGTTCAGTAGTGTGCAGCACAACATCCCAGATGTCCACCCTGCCGCGGTGATCAGCGCGTTCCATCAGAATGTGCGAAACCACAGGATGCGGGAGGAAATGGCGATGTGCAAGATCAGGGACGTCAGTGAGTTATATGCACTGGCCGACAAGTGTGCGTGTGCTGAGGAAGGGAGGAGACTCCCCGGAGAGAATGTAGGGGCAGGAGGATCTGACAGTGAAGATGCTGCCCCGACAAGGAAAAACCGGCGGCGGAACAACAGAAGGAGGAAAGGTAAAGAGGTGCTAGTTGTTGAGCAGTCCGGCAATGGTGGTGGCGCCAAGGAGGCCAAAGCCGGTGACTCCGGCAAGGAGGTTGCCGCGGAGGTGGCGGTCGCCGACAAGCAGGACGGCACCAACAAGCAGTATTGCAAAATTCACCTCACCAAGGGCCATGATCTCCAGAACTGTAAGAAAGTCGAGCAGCTTGTTGAGCAACAGAAAGCTGAATACGAGCGGCGCGACAAGGAGAAGGCCCAGGAAGGTACTGGGGGATCCATCAAGAAACGTCCCGGCCGAGGAGGACGCCGCGGCAAAGCCAAGCAGCGGCAAGGAGACAGACCTCCTCGCGGCCGCGACAAGGATGAAGATGACGACGACGATGAGGACATGGATGATGAGGAAACTGATGAGCAGGAGTTCCAGAAAGCCACAGAGGTCCTGTGCGTTGACGGTGGTGCTTCTCTGCACACCTCGCACCATCAGCTCAAGCAGTGGGTGTGGGAAGTTAGTGCAGCTGAACCACCCATCGAGTCACGCAAGCCTCTGAAATGGTCTAGCACGCCTATCATCTTTGATATTGAGGACCACCCTGATCGCATAACCGCGGTCAGGTGTTTGCCGATGTTGGTTTCACCAACAATCCGCAATCTCAAGGTCACAAAGATGCTAGTTGACAGCGGGGCCGGCTTGAGTCTGATCTCCTCCGTGGTGCTCCAGAAACTCCAGATCCCTGACAGCGAGCTCGAAGAGACCGGTACATTTCAAGGAATCAACCCGGGAAGAAGCAAGCCAAAGGGAAAGATCACGTTGCCGGTAACATTTGGCAGTGAGCTGAACTTCAGGACTGAGAGGGTCACGTTCGACATTGCCGGCTTTCCATTACCTTACAATGGAATCCTTGGCCGTCCAGCACTCGCCAAGTTCATGGCAGCCTCTCACTATGCTTACAACGTACTGAAAGTGCCAGGCCCAATGAGTGTCATCTCTGTCCCTGGCGACAAGAAGGATGCTCTTATCTGCGCCGACAAGATCTACCGGGAAGCAGCAACCGCAGCAGAACACAAGACCCTTGCCGCTGGAGCTCCCAGGGGGAAGAAGAAGACCAAGTCCGGCAAGAGCTCTGATGCCCACTCCGGCAAGCGCACCTCTTCGGAGTGCTGCGCTACCGTCGAGGACGCACCATCGAGCTCCACCGGCAAGTGTAAGAAGGCAATGGCAGCTCCACCTGAGACCAAGAAGGTGTCCGCCAAGGAGGATGGCGCTGGTGGTACCTTCACCATCAGTGCCACTCTTGACCCCAAATAGGAAAGCGCGCTCGTTGCTTTCCTGCGGGCGAATGTCGACGTGTTTGCATGGCAACCGTCTGATATTCCTGATGTTCCCAGGAAAGTGATTGAGCACCACCTTGCCGTCTGTCCTCATGCGCGGCCCGTCAAGCAGAGAGTCAGGAAGCAGGCAGTAGAGCGCCAAGAATTCATAGCAGAAGAAATCAAGAAGTTGGAAGCAGCAGGCCTTGTCAGAGGAGTGCTCCATCCCACGTGGTTGGCCAATCCTGTTGTTGTGCGCAAGGCTAACGGGAAATGGAGACTTTGTATTGACTTCACTGATGTTAATAAAGCTTGTCCCAAAGAACCATTTCCCTTGCCGCGTATTGACCAGATTGTTGACTCCACAGCCGGATGTGATTTGCTTTCATTTCTTGATGCATACTCAGGATACCATCAGATCTTCATGGCAGAAGAAGATGAAGAGAAAACCGCATTTATCACCCCGTGTGGCACGTACTGCTTCGTATGGATGCCTTTCGGTTTGAAGAATGCTGGTTCGACATTCGCAAGGGTAGTCCACCATGCTTTTGAACCGTAGATGCACAGAAATGTGGAAGCTTACATGGATGACATTGTGGTCAAGAGCAAGAACAGGGCGACCCTAATTCAAGATTTAGACGAGACATTTGCAAATCTGCGCAAGATCAACCTCAAGCTTAACCCCGAGAAGTGCGTGTTTGGAGTCCCCTCCGGCAAGCTTCTCGGGTTCTTCATGTCTCAGCACGGAATTGAAGCCAATCCCGACAAGATCAAGGCCATTGAGCAGATCGAAGCACCAAAGCGCGTCAGGGATGTACGAAAGCTTGCCGGTTGCGTGGCTGCTCTCAGCAGGTTTATCTCTAGATCTGCTGAGCACGCCCTGCCATTTTTCAAAATTTTGAAAAAGGCAGGTCCAATGAAATGGACTCCGGAGGCGGAGGCTGCGCTGCAGGACTTGAAGAGATACTTGTCCTCCACTCCAACACTTGTCGCACCTAAGCCGCAAGAGAAGTTGCTGCTATATATAGTGGCGACCAATCAAGTGGTTAGTGCTGCGTTAGTAGCAGAGAGGGAGGCAGACGATGAGCCAGCAACCCCGGCAGATGCATCCAGCGACAAGCAGGGGGCTTCACCGACAAGCACTGGTCCCGACAAGGATGGATCTACACAGGAACACGACAAGAAGCAGAAAAGAATGGTGCAGCGCCCAGTTTACTTTGTCAGTTCCCTTCTGCAGGGGGCTAGGTCAAGGTACTCCGGCGTGCAGAAACTGCTTTTCGGCCTTATCATGGCCTCGAGAAAGCTGCGTCATTACTTCCAAGCACATGAGATCACAGTCGTCACTCGCTTTCCGCTGAAAAGGATACTGCAGAATCCAGAAGCAACGGGCAGGATTGTCGAGTGGGCACTGGAATTGTCAAGCTTGGGCCTTAAGTTTGAGAGCACTTCAACTATCCAAAGCAGAGCATTGGCAGAGTTCATAGCAGAATGGACGCCAACCCCAGATGAAGAAATTCCAGAGACAAGTATCCCCGTCAAAGAAGCAAGTAAAGAGTGGCTGATGTACTTTGATGGTGCCTTTTCGCTACAAGGCGCCGGTGCGGGCGTGCTGCTTGTCGCACCCACCGGAGAGCACCTCAAGTACGTAGTCCAGATGCACTTTCCCAAGAAACAAGCAACCAACAATACTACAGAGTATGAAGGATTGCTTGCCGGTCTCAGAATCGCAGCAGACCTTGGGATCAAGAAACTTATTGTCAGGGGTGATTCACAGCTTGTCGTCCGACAAGTGAACAAGAGCTACCAGAGTCCGTTGATGGAAGCATATGTCGATGAAGTGAGGAAGCTAGAAGAGCACTTTGACGGCCTACAAATGGAGCATATCCCAAGAGCTCAGAATGATATTGCTGACGGCCTGTCAAAGTGCGCCGCACTAAAGTTACCTATGGAACCAGGGATCTTTGTGCTTAAGTTGACTCAACCATCCGTAACGCCATCAACTGGACAAAGCAAGAAGAGGAAGTTGGTTTCTGGTGAGTACTTTCCGGCAGGGTTCCCCGAAGCCTCCGCCAAGAAAGTCCCCAAGATCAACACCAAGGAAGCTGAGGGGCAGTCTGCTCCGGCAAGCCTTACGGTTTGTTCCGTTGAAGCAGACGCTCCCGACATGTTTTGCTCCGGCAAGCTTGCCGGGGAACATCAAGCTCCGGCAGGACCACAAGTCCTTGCCGTGGAAGCAGATGTTCCCGCAGCAGCGGATGCGCCTTTAGTCCTTGTTGTCGAGCCACAAGCTCCAGCATGGGCACAACAGATTGTCCATTTCCTTCAGACAGGAGAACTTCCCGAAGAGCAAGAAGAAGCGGAAAGAGTAGCCCGGCAGTCAAGTATGTACTAGTTTGTCGATAGCATACTGTACAGAAGAAGACTCAACGGTGTGAAATTGAAGTGTATTCACCGGGAAGATGGACAAAAGCTGTTGGCGGAGATACATGGAGGCATATGTGGCCACCACATTGGCGCAAGAGCACTTGCCGGCAAAGCTTTCCGGCAAGGTTTCTTTTGGCCGACAGCCCTCCAGGATGCAACTGCACAAGTAACCAAGTGTGAAGCGTGCCAGTTCCACTCCAAACAGATACACCAGCCAGCTCAAGCTCTCCAGACAATCCCTTTATCCTGGCCATTTTCGGTCTGGGGGCTCGATATCCTCAGCCCCTTCCCCCGAGCAGTCGGGGGCTTTGAGTACTTGTACGTTGCAATCGACAAGTTCACAAAGTGGCCGGAAGTGCAGCCAGTGAGGAAGGTAACAACACAGTCAGCCGTCAAGTTCTTCAGGTCGATTGTTTGCCGTTTCGGGATCCCTAACAGGATCATCACCGACAACGGCACACAATTTACGAGCCGCACCTTCATGCAGTACGTTCAAGACCTTGGCGCCAAGGTCTGCTTCGCTTCTGTTGCTCATCCGAGAAGCAACGGTCAAGCAGAGAGGGCAAATGCTGAAGTGCTGCGCGGGCTCAAGACCAGAACTTTTGACAGGCTGCGCAAGTGCGGAAGAAACTAGATCGAGGAGCTGCCGGTGGTTCTTTGGTCGATCAGAACGACGCCAAATCGAGCCACTGGCCAGACACCTTTCGCTCTAGTCTATGGAGCAGAGGCAGTTCTCCCCACATAACTCGTATACGGATCACCTCGAGTGCTCGCTTATGATGAGCTTGAGCAAGAACAGCTGCGCCAAGACGACGCGCTGCTCCTTGAGGAAGATCGTCTTCAGGCTGTTGTACGAGCTGCTCGATACCAGCAAGCTTTGCGCTGCTATCATAGCCGCAAAGTTAAAGCCAGAAGCTTCGAGGAAGGCGACCTTGTTCTTCGGCGCATTCAGTCCGCCAAGAATTCCAACAAGTTGACGCCGAAGTGGGAAGGCCCTTACCGGGTGAGACGAGTCACAAGGCCCGGCGCTATCCGCCTTGAGACCGAAGATGGCATTCCGGTGAGCAACTCCTGGAACATAGAACATCTTCGTAAGTTTTTCCCGTAAGGCGCGGTTGTCGGAACCCGTTCCCGCAACCACCTTTTGTACAAGTCTTGCCGCTGTTGCATGTAATCCTTTGTACAAAGCCGGGCACAGATCCCGTGCATAAGTAAAACAACATGTGCTCCGCACAGCTTGTCCATTTCATGCGTTACTTCCTTTCTTGCATGCGATTATCTGACACTTTGTGCAGCACCTACATCCGGTAAGCAGTAACGAGCCAGGGAGCTCCATATTATTATTTTCTCTTCTTTCTTTTTCTTTCAAAGGAAAAGAAGGTTCCTTCG
>NC_057801.1:156466271-156473395 GCF_018294505.1 Triticum aestivum | reverse complement strand
TGCCTTGCCGGGAAGCAAACGACAGAAAAGCTAAGTTGCCAAAGTTTGAGCAATCACTTTTTAAATTTTTGAGTTATCTTCCTCGAACGACCCTGCTTTGTATGGAAAACCTGTGCGCGGAGGAACCAACTCGTGGCTAGTTGCGCCCTTACTTTGTTTCGAGTCCGCTCAACAACTTAAGTGTGCTGCATCTAGTCGCGACAAGGTTTCTTGTCGGAAGCAGCGCCGCCAGCAGGCTGCTGAAGTCCTGCACTCAGCGCTCACGGCTCGGGCGCTTGTGCCGACAAGTTCCCTAGAAGCGTAGGGTAAAAACATACAAAGGAAGGAATCTAGTAGAGGAAATAACATAGCAATTGATAACAGAAATAAAGTTATATTACAAGATAACTTGTCGCAGCTCTAACAGACTGTTTTCATAACATGATTAGCAGCGACAAGGGAAAAGAAGAAATGGGCGGCCTAATCTACGCATCCGCCCTCGACCCTCTTGATATCGCTCACCTTGTCCACAATGGGTGCGACAAGGGCCTTGAGTGCATCCAGATCGGCGTCGGGTGGCAAGGACTTGAGGACGTTGGTGAAGCTAAGGCCTGGATTGCGGAAGGCCACCTTCATCAGCACCTTCTGGAGAACCCCGACACAGATTTTGTGTGACTCGTCGGCCAGCTGCTTCGGGATCCTCTCCCGGAGCCGCTGGAGTGCCGTCGCCACACCCTTGAAGAACAGGCTGAGCTTGGCGCTGGGTTGGAGACTCTCGTCGGGAGGATACCCAAAGTCCTCCATCCCCAGCTGTGCCAGCTCCTCGTTGATGACTGTGGCAATGTTCACCAGACCCTCGGTCCAGTGCTCCACAGTGTCTCTGAACGAGTTCTGGGTAACTGCAATGCTCTTCAACAGCGCCACGTCGGCCTTGACCTTCTCCGACAAGGTCCTCTCCCGCTCCTTGGCGGCCTCCAGCGTCTGCGTCAGCGTGGCCAACTTCAGCTCCAGGTCTGCTTTGGAATCCTTGGCGGCACGGAGCTCTTTGACCCTCTCAGCGAGAAGACCTTGCAGCTCGCCATGGGCGGCAGCATCCTTCTCGCGCTCACGCTTGAGCGCGGCAAGCTCCTCGCCGCTCTTCCCAATATCGGCCTCCAGCTGCGCCACCTTCTCCTCCAGCTCTTTCTTGGTGGCCTCTGCAGTTGCCGCAGCATCCTTTGCCTCCTTGAGCGCCCCGCCAAGTGCCTGCTCGCGCTCGGCAAGCTCTTCCTCGTAGCTGTCGAGGTTGGCCTTCCGCTGCACTAGTTCACCTTCCCGCGCGGACTGCTTCTCGGCGGCCAGCCTTTGCTCCTCCTCAGCTTCGGCCTTCTCGAGAAGGAAGGCCGTACGCTCCTCGTCGAGTCGCTCTCGCTCATGCGCCAGAGACCGGAGAGCTTCTTGATTTTGGCCCCAGAGCTCCTCCGCGCGCTTCTCCATGTCCACTCCCGCCTTCGCGATGAGCGCTTCCCGGCAAGTCGAGCGCTTCCCGGCAAGTCGAGCGCTTCCCGGGAAGCCAGCTTGGCTTGCCGGGCGCGATAGAGTGACAGGAGCTTCCGCAGCAGCTGCTCCTCCTCGGGCTCGCCACTGCTGCTGCCGGGCGCGTCAACCAACGACAGCCCAGCAGAGTCGAGCACCTCCCTGTCAAAAGCTTCCCCCTCGACTGGCGCCATGGAGCTCGATGCCCAGGGTAGCTTGATGAAGATGTCGTCGCCGGCCTTCAAGTAGGCGCCGGACTGGGGCTCCTTAGAGCCCGGCTCCGCAGAAGCGGCAGAGGGTTCGGCGGTCGGCGCAGCGCCCGGCGCTCCTGCGGCCTCAGGGTCATCAGTGCGATCGCCCGACCCCTCGCCGGCTTCCGCAACAGCAGCCCCGGCGGCCTCCTTGCCGGCAGTCTCATCAGCACCGGCACCTTCCTCGCCGGCGCCCTCTGTCTCCATTGGCTCAGCCATAGATGGGTCTGAAGAACGAAGAGGGGAGGAAAATCAATCAAAAATCCAAGAAAGGAAAAACGGAAGAAGCAGAACCCAAGGGAAAGTTTCTGGGTAAGTGGATTACCTGCACCAAGATCTCCAGTTGCGGCCTCGGTCGCCGCAGGATCAGCAGTGCCATCCCTTGCCGGAGAGTTCTCCCTTGCCGAAGAGCGCTCCCTTACCGGGAACTCCTCCCTTGGTGGCGCAGTCGAAGCAGGTGGCACTTCGGGACCAGCCTCCGGGCGCTCCTAATGAGACTGTTCTGCTCCTGCACAAGTCAACAAATAAGATATCAGCAAAGGAAAAAGCACTCAAGCGCGCCCGACAGCGGAGGGCTAAAACTATGAACTTACGCTGGGGGCTGCGCTGGGGGCTGCTTTGAGGAGTGATTGCCGGGTCCGTCAAGGTGATCTCGGACCCACCCCCTATCGACAAGGTGGGGTCATCTTCGATGACGATCACCGCGGCCCTGGCCCTCTTCGCCGCTCTCTGGGCCAGCGTTCTGAGAAGAAAGGCATCCAGATTGGAGCAAGTCAGGTACAAGATATAAACAGCAAGATTGAAGAACTACAAGAGCACCAAAGAAACTCACTCTTCTTCCTCCTCGTCGGAGCTGAGCGCAGAAAGATCGAAGTCCGGCCCTCCTCCGGTGCGGCGAGGTGGAGGAGTGGGATCCCTTGCCCGCTTGGCGGGGGCAGTGGCAGTGACCCGGGAAGATCCCGCTCCAGTTGCCGCTGTTGCGTGAGGCGCTCCCGCGGCAACATTGCTTGCCGCGGTAGAGCGCGTCACGCGGCTTGGTGGCTGTGGAGCCGGCTGCCGCCCCGCTGCGTCCCCGGCCCTGCGAAGGCGCCTCCTTGGCGGGGCCAGGGGCTCCGCCTGCGGCAAGTTCTCTGAAGGCTCAGCCTCCTCCTCGCCGGCCTCGCTCGGCTCGGCTTCGGAACCGGCAGGCTCCTCCTCGCCCATGAACTCCGCGCGCTCGGCAAGGTTTACCGCCTCTGCAGCCTCCGCCTCCTCCACGGTGAACCCGGATGCACCCGCGGCAGCTGCGGCCGCAGCCTCTTCTGCCCTAGTGGCGATGAGCTGCAGCTCCTCGTCGGTGGTGTCACGGGTGAGGCTCTTCTGCTCATCATCGCGGACCGGCACTTCCTCCAAGGTGTCGGAGAACGCTCGCACAACATCATCCGCAGGCTCTTGCCAAGTTGGGACGAGGCCGTGTGAATCACACAACGGCATCATGGCGCGGATCCGGTCAAGCGAAGAGTTATTGCACAAAGGAACTACGCCCCTCGGCAGTGTGAATGGGTGCTGGGGGTCGCGTTTGAATAATTCCAAAAGCATAGCATCCAACTCCAAGATGGTGAAGTTGTAGTTGAGGCCCGGCCGCAGCCTCATGATGTCCGCCGAATTCTTGAATTCCCAGGCGGGCCTCCCCCTCTCCTGCAGGGGGGCAATGCGGCGGCGGAGGAAATCGGCCCCGACAGCACGTACGGTGAGCCCGGCAAGCCTGAGGCGAAGAATCCTAGTGATGGCGATCTTCAGCCTCTCGTCTTCCGGGGCCACGTTGCTCCAGTCATTGCCGCGCACTATTGGAGTTTGGCGCACGGCGGTGAAGGGCTGCGGATTCTCCTCGACGATCCAGCACCACTCCGCTCTCCACTCCTCCCACTTGCTGCGGAGCTCACCATCCAAGTACGCCTCCTTCTTGCCGACTCTCGAGACCCAGGCAATCCCTCCGGCAAGCGGCTCTCCTCTCTCTACCCGAGGAATGAAGTAGTGGCGGAAAAGGGCAACACTAGGGTGGACTCCGACAAAGTTTTCGCACAAGTGTGCGAAAACTGCCATGGTCAGGACAGCATTGGGGGTGAAGTCAAGGAAGCGGAAGCCATATGTGTTCATAATATCATAGAAGAACTCCGAGAAGGGCGGGCAGAGCACGCAATAGAAGAATAGCGGGAAGAACGGGTACCCATTTGGAGCCAACTCCGAGGCAGTGGCCGGGAGTACCCTCGTGCGCGGATGCGCACGCGTCTCCGTCGCCCAAAAGAGGTAGAAGTACTCCCTCAGCTCCTGCACGCCGAGCTGGGGGGTGAAGATCGCCCGCTCCTTCCGCAGCGCCGTGAGCCGCTGCGCCTCGGCCGACTTCACACCCTTTCCCTTGTCGGCTTTCGGGGCCATGGCGGAGGTGGTGGGGAAGGTCGACGGCGTGGTGATGCTGGTGGCAATGGATGGCGGAGCGCTGCTCTCTCGGCTTCGAGAAGAAGGGGGGAGCGGCGGAGTTTATGAAGAAGGAATAGCAGCAACCAGCGAGGGGGAACGAACTGCCCCCGTTTCCTCTGCTTATAAAGAGGGACGGGGCGGACGTTTCGCCCTTCCCAATAAACAACCACCCACGATCTCCTCCACGATGCCGCATTCAACGCATGCCGTTATGAGGGAGCGCGGTGGATACGGAGTAAGATTTGGCGTGGCCCAGCCCGCGTGTGCCCGTGCCCTGTCTTGGGCCTGGCCCAACAGCGCTCGGCACCGTGTCTGGCCCAGGCCCGGGGGCTCCTGTCGGTGTACTAGAACAGGGGTACCCTAGTACCCCAAACTTGTGCACGGGCAGTTGCAGCACCCCGCGGCAAAAGCTTGCCGGGCGAATGCCAAGATCTCCCAAGGTTCCCTTGGAGCCATCCAAGAACTAAGTATTTAAGCTAAGGAGACAAGACCCCGGCAAGAGGAGCTTGCCGGGAAGGCCAACCAAGGCGCTCCAAGGAACTTGCCGCGACGCGCCACGCGCTCCGGCAAGGCAACAAGGCCCCGGGAAGAGGAGCTTGTCGGGAAGACTAACCAAGGTACCTCGAATCCCGGTGAGCGACAAGCCTCCGGGCCCGACAAGATAGCAGCAGCGGCAAGGCGCTTGCCGCGGCAGGCGGCCACTCTGCGCCCACGCTCCAGCGCATCCACCAACGTGTCGCTCTGGGGACCTCTCCAGGCACGCGTGGCGGGAGGCTGTGCAGCCAGCGGTGCGCAGTGGCATGCGAAGCTGACAAGATCGCCATCGTGGCAAACGGTGGCGCCCCTAACGGTCCTTTTCTGCACTGTTCGGGCGACTCAGACGGGCATTTAATGCCCTTGTCCCCTGCCGTCAGAGTTAGGTAGGGTACACTGTACACGCAACTGTATCAACTACCTCGCTTTTTACGTTTTTACCCTCCTCTACGTTGCCCCCTGTCGGTGACCCCTTTAACGTATAAAAGGAGGCCCATGCGCAACGTAGAGGGGGGGGGGGAGGGTTCGGACTCATTTGTAAACCAGATAGAGACCACGCTCTCTCGAGGGCAAGAACACAAGATAACAGAGCCAGACAAGCAGCAGTAGGAGTATTATCTCTCCGGAGAGCTCCGAAGCTGGGTAAACCGCTCGTGTGCTTCGCCTCGATCTGCTCTTCGTGCGACCTCCGCCCCCCCCCCCGCCGAACCGAAAGGGGCCCGGTCCGCCGGCCTCATAGGTGTTCGTGGGTCAGTTTCCCCCCGACACATGATTACTATAGTAGCATAATCATGCTAACACACAAAAATAGTAGGTAAAAGTGTTGGGTTGTCTCCCAACAAGCGCTTTTCTTTTATGCCTTTTAGCTAGGCATGATGATTTCAATGATGCTCGCATAAAAGATATGAATTGAAACATAACAGGAGCATCATGAAACACAAGGCAAGCACATTTAATCATAGCCCACTTCCTAAGCATAGGGATTTCGTGAGAAAATAACTTTTGGGAGCAAGAATCAACTAGCATAGGAAGGCAAAACAAACATAAATTCAAGATTTTCAACACATAGAGAGGGAACTTGATATTATTGCAATTCCTACAAGCATAAGTTCCTCCCTCATAATAATTTTTAGTAGCATCATGAATGAATTCAACAATATAACTTTCACATAAATCATTCTTTTCATGATCCACAAGCATAGAAATGTTACTACTCTCCACATAAGAAAAATTATTCTCATGAATAGTAGTGGGAGCAAAATCAATAAAATAACAATCATGTGATTGAAAAGTAAAATCATGATGAAAAGTTTCACGGTTATCATTATTATTTATAGCATACATGTCATCACCATAATCATCATAGATAGCAACTTTGTTATCCTAGTCAATTGAAGCCTCATCCAAAATGGTGGATTCATCACTAAACAAAGTCATGACCTCTCCAAATCCACTTCCATCGTTATAATCATCATAAATAGGAGGCATGCAATCATTATAAAAAATTTGCACATCAAATGTTCGGGGACAAAAAATATCATCTTCATCAAACACAGTGTAACGCCCCAGATTCGATGTGCCAGGTGTCCGCCAGTTATTCGCCGTCGTTGCCATGTCATTTGCTTGTGTGTTGCATTTTATCATGTCATCATGTGCATTGCATTGCATACGTGTTCGTCGCATGCTTCCGAGCATTTTCCCCATTGTCCGTTTTGCAATCCGGCGCTCCTATGTCCTCCGGCGTTCCTCTTTTGTCTCCTGTTGTGAGTGGGTGTTAAACTTTCTCGGAATGGCCCGAGTCTTGCCAAGCGGCCTTGGTATACCACCGGTAGACCGCCTGTCAAGTTTCGTGCCATTTGGAGGTCGTTTGATACTCCAATGGTTAACCGGGTAACCGCAAAAGCCCCTCTCTCTTTGCAGCCCAACACCCCTTCCAAAGTGGCCCAAAACCCATCTAACTCCCCTCCATGCTCTTGGTCGTTCGATCACGATCGTGTGGGCGAAAACCGCTCCTCATTTGGACTCTCCTAGCTCCCCTACCTATATAAACGCCCCTTCCCCTCCATTTTCGGGTCCAAACCCTAAGATTTTCCCTCGCCGCCGCCGGACGTGTTCGCCCGGCGCCAGACACGTCCACCCCGCTCGCCCCATCGAATCGCGTACCGCCACTTGTCGCCTCCCTGGCTTCCCCGCCGCCGCAGCCCGCCAGGCCCTCGCGGAGCCTGCCCGAGCCCATCTGGGGCCCGGGTCGGACCCTGTGCGCCGCCGCCCGCCCGGCCCCTCGCGCCCGCCGTCGCCGGAGTCCGCCGCCTTCGCTGGCCGTCGACCGCGGCACCCCGCGCCCCGACCTCAGGCCAACATCGCTCTGTCGGCCGCCCGGCCACGTCC